>NW_028227484.1:88971-178450 GCF_978045245.1 Mus caroli | reverse complement strand
TTCCACCTTTTTCAGGTTTTCTCGCCATAATTGGGGTTCTTCAGTGTCAGTTTGTAATTTTCTACTTTTTTCAGGGTTTCTTGCCATATTTGGGGTCCTTCAGTGTGAGTTTTGAATTTTCTACTCTTTCAGGGTTTCTTGCCATGTTCTAGGTCCTACAGTGTGTATTTTTCATTTTCCACGTTTTTCAGATTTTCTCGCAATATTCTGGGTTCTTCAGTGTGAATTTTTAATTTTTCACGTTTTTCAGGTTTTTTCTTCATATTCTGGGTCCTACACTGTGATTTTTCTCATTTCCACGTTTTTCAGGTTTTCTTGCCATATTCCATGTCCTTCAGTGTTAATTTTTAATTTTCCACGTTTTCAGGGTTTCTTGGCATATTCTGTGTCCTGTAGTGTGAATTTTAATTATCCACTTTTTTCATGGTTTCTCGCCATATTCTGTGTCCAACAGTGTGAATTTTTAATTTTCACGTTTTTCAGTGTTTCTTTAAATATTCTGGGCCCTGCATGTGATTTTCTCATTTTCCATATTTTTTCAATTTTTTTCGTAATTCTGGGTCCTACAGTGTGATTTTTCTCATTTTCCACCTTTTTCAGGTTTTCTCGCCATGTTTGGGCTCCTTCACTGTGAGTTTTTAATTTTGTACTTTTTTATTAATTGTTTCTCGCCATATTCTGGGTCCGTTAGTGTGAATTTTTAATTTTCATGTTTTTCACATTTTCTCGGCATATTCTGGGTCCTGCAGTGTGATTTTCTCATTTTCCACCTTTTGGAGGGTTTCTCACCATATTTGGGGTCCTACAGTGTGAGATTGTAATTTTCAACCTTTTCAGGGTTTCTTGGCATCTGGGTCCTATAGCATGTATTTTTAATTTTCCACGTTTTCAGGGTTTCTGGGCATAATCTGGGTCCTACAGTGTGATTATTCTCATTTTCCACCTTTTTCAGGTTGTCTTGCCATATTCGGGGTCCTTCAGTGTGAATTTTTAATTTTCTACTTTTTTCAGGTTTTCTCTCCATATTCTGGGTCCTACAGCATGTATTTTTAATTTTCCAGGTTTTCAGGGTTTCTGGACATAATCTGGGTCCTACAGTGTGATTATTCTCATTTTCCACCTTTTTCAGGTTTTCTCGCCATATTCGGGGTCCTTCAGTGTGAATTTTTAATTTTCTACTTTTTTCAGGTTTTCTCGCCATATTCTGGGTCCTACAGCATGTATTTTTAATTTTCCACATTTTCAGGGTTTCTGGGCATAATCTGGGTCCTACAGTGTGATTATTCTCATTTTCCACCTTTTTCAGGTTTTCTCATCATATTCTGGGTCTTTCAGTGTGAATTTTTAATTTTCTACTCTTTTCAGGTTTTCTCGCCATATTCTGTGTCCTTCAGTGTTAGTTTTTTTCTTCCTCGTTTTTCAGGTTTTTCGCCATATTCCGGGTCCTTCCGTGTGATATTTTAATATTTTACCTTTTTCAGGTTTTTTCGTCATATTCTGGGTCCTACTGTGTGATTTTCTCATTTCCATGTATTTCAGGGTCTCTTGCCCTATTCCAGGTCCTGTCGTATTCCAGGTCCTTCAGTGTGAATTTTTTTCCACGGTTTTCAGTATTTCTCTCCATATCTCGGTAATAAAGTGTGAATTTTTAATTATCCAGTCTTTTCATGGTTTCTCACCATATTCTGTGTCCAACAGTGTGAATTTTTAATTTTCAGGTTTTTCATGGTTGTTCAGCATATTCTGTTTTCTGCAGTGTGATTTTCTCATTTTCCACGTTTTTCAAGTTTTTTCATATTTCTGGGTCCTACAAGTGTGATTTTCTCATATTCGATGTTTTCCATGTTTTTGTAATTCTGGGTAATACATTGTGTTTATTCTCATTTTCTACCTTTTTCATGTTTTCTCACCATATTCGGGGTCCTTCAGTGTGAGTTTTTAATTTTCTACTTTTTTGAGGGTTTCTTGCCATATTCTGGGTGCTACAGAGTGTATTTTTTATTTTCCACGTTTCTCAGGATTTCTCCCCATATTCTGGGTCCTACAGTGTGATTTTCTCATTTTCGATTTTTTTCATGTTTTTTCGTAATTCTGGGTAATACAGTGTGATTATTTTCACTTTCCACCTTTTTCTGTTTTTCTCGCCATATTCGGGGTCCTTCAGTGTGAGTTTTTAATTTTCTACTTTTTTGAGGGTTTTTTTGCCATATTCTGGGTGCTACAGAGTGTATTTTTAATTTTCCACATTTCTCAGGGTTTCTTGCCATATTCTGTGTCCTACAGTGTGATTTTCTCATTTTCGACGTTTTTCAAGTTTTTTCACAATTCTGGGTCCTACAGTGTGATTATTCTCATTTTCCAGCTTTTTCAGATTTTCTCACTATATTTGGGGTCCTTCAGTGTGATTTTTTTAATTTTCCTCGTTTTTCAGGTTTTATCGCCATATTCCAAGTCCTTCAGTGTGAATTTTTAATTTTCTAGTTTTTTCATGTTCTCTCGCCATATTTGGGGTCCTTCAGTGTGAGTTTTTAATTTTCTAATTTTTCAGGGTTTCTCGACATATTCTGTGTCCTACAGCGTGTATTTTTCATTTTCCACGTGTTTCAGTTTTTTTCGTCATATTCTGGGTCCTAAATTGTGATTTTCTCATTTCCACGTTTTTCAGGTTATCTTACTGTATTCCAGGTTCTTCAGTGTGAATTTTTAATTTTCACGTTTTTCAGGGTTTCTCGGCATATTTTGGGTCCTACAGCGTGCATTTTTAATTTTCCACCTTTTCCAGGTTTTTTCGTCATATTCTGGGTCCTACAGTGTGATTTTCTCGTTTTCGAAATTTTTCAAGTTTTTTTTTTTTTTTTTTTTTTTTTTGCCATTCTGTGTCCTACAGTGTGATTATTCTCATTTTCCACCTTTTCAGGTTTTCTCACCATATTCGGGGTCTTTCAGTGTGAATTTTTAATTTTGTAATTTTTTCAGGTTTTTTTTTTTTTTGTCTTATTCTGGGTCCTACAGTTTGATTTTCTCATTTCCACGTTTTTCAGGTTTTCTTGCCTTATTCTGGTTCCTACCATGTGAGTTTTGAATTTTCCTCGTTTTTCAGGTTTCCTGGCCATATCCCGGGTCCTTCAGTGTGAATTTTTAATTTTCCACGTTTTTCAGTATGTCTCGCCATATTCTGGGTAATACAGTGTGAATTTTTAATTTTCCACTTCTTTCATGGTTTCTCACCATATTATGTGTCTGACAGTGTGAATTTTTAATTTTCATGATTTTCAGGGTTTCTCGGCATATTCTGGGTCCTGTAGTATGATTTTCTCATTTTCCACGTTTTTCAATTTTTTTCGTAATTCTGGGTCCTACAGTGTGATTTTCTCATTTTCCACCTTTTTCAACCTTTCAGACCATTTTTCGGGTCCTTCAGTGTGAGTTTGTAATTTTCTACTTTTTTCAGGGTTTCTCGCCGTATTCTGGGTCCTAAACGTTGTATTTTTAATTTTTCACGTTTTCAGGGTTTCTTGGCATATTCTGGGTCCTACAGTGTGATTTTCTCATTTTCGATATTTTCAAGTTTTTTCGTAATTCTGGGTCCTACAGTGTGATTTTCTCATTTTCCACCTTTTTCAGGTTTTCTCGCCATAATTGGGGTTCTTCAGTGTCAGTTTGTAATTTTCTACTTTTTTCAGGGTTTCTTGCCATATTTGGGGTCCTTCAGTGTGAGTTTTTAATTTTCTACTCTTTCAGGGTTTCTTGCCATGTTCTGGGTCCTACAGTGTGTATTTTTCATTTTCCACGTTTTTCAGATTTTCTCGCAATATTCTGGGTTCTTCAGTGTGAATTTTTAATTTTTCACGTTTTTCAGGTTTTTTCTTCATATTCTGGGTCCTACACTGTGATTTTTCTCATTTCCACGTTTTTCAGGTTTTCTTGCCATATTCCAGGTCCTTCAGTGTTAATTTTTAATTTTCCACGTTTTCAGGGTTTCTTGGCATATTCTGTGTCCTGCAGTGTGAATTTTAATTATCCACTTTTTTCATGGTTTCTCGCCATATTCTGTGTCCAACAGTGTGAATTTTTAATTTTCACGTTTTTCAGTGTTTCTCGAAATATTCTGGGCCCTGCATGTGATTTTCTCATTTTCCACATTTTTTCAATTTTTTTCGTAATTCTGGGTCCTACAGTGTGATTTTCTCATTTTCCACCTTTTTCAGGTTTTCTCGCCATGTTTGGGCTCCTTCACTGTGAGTTTTTAATTTTGTACTTTTTTATTAATTGTTTCTCGCCATATTCTGGGTCCGTTAGTGTGTATTTTTAATTTTCACGTTTTTCACATTTTCTCAGCATATTCTGGGTGCTGCAGTGGGATTTTCTCATTTTCCACCTTTTGGAGGGTTTCTCACCATATTTGGGGTCCTACAGTGTGAGTTTGTAATTTTCAACCTTTTTCAGGGTTTCTTGGCATATTCTGGGTTATACAGCATGTATTTTTAATTTTCCAGGTTTTCAGGGTTTCTGGGCATAATCTGGGTCCTACAGTGTGATTATTCTCATTTTCCACCTTTTTCAGTTTTTCTCATCATATTCGGGGTCTTTCAGTGTGAATTTTTAATTTTCTACTCTTTTCAGGTTTTCTCGCCATATTCTGGGTCCTACAGCATGTACTTTTAATTTTCCACGTTTTCAGGGTTTCGGGTCATAATCTGGGTCCTACAGTGTGATTATTCTCATTTTCCACCTTTTTCAGGTTTTCTCATCATATTCGGGGTCTTTCAGTGTGAATTTTTAATTTTCTACTCTTTTCAGGTTTTCTCGCCATATTCTTTGTCCTTCAGTGTTAGTTTTTTATCTTCCTCGTTTTTCAGGTTTTTCGCCATATTCCGGGTCCTTCCGTGTGATATTTTAATATTTTACCTTTTTCAGGTTTTTTCGTCATATTCTGGGTCCTACTGTGTGATTTTCTCATTTCCATGTATTTCAGGGTCTCTTGCCGTATTCCAGGTCCTGTCGTATTCCAGGTCCTTCAGTGTGAATTTTTTTCCACGGTTTTCAGTATTTCTCTCCATATCTCGGTAATAAAGTGTGAATTTTTAATTGTCCAGTCTTTTCATGGTTTCTCACCATATTCTGTGTCCAACAGTGTGAATTTTTAATTTTCAGGTTTTTCATGGTTGTTCAGCATATTCTGGTTTCTGCAGTGTGATTTTCTCATTTTCCACGTTTTTCAAGTTTTTTCATATTTCTGGGTCCTACAAGTGTGATTTTCTCATTTTCGATGTTTTTCATGTTTTTGTAATTCTGGGTAATACATTGTGTTTATTCTCATTTTCTACCCATTTCATGTTTTCTGGCCATATTAGGGGTCCTTCAGTGTGAGTTTTTAATTTTCTACTTTTTTGAGGGTTTCTTGCCATATTCTGGGTGCTACAGAGTGTATTTTTTATTTTCCACGTTTCTCAGGATTTCTCCCCATATTCTGTGTCCTACAGTGTGATTTTCTCATTTTTGACGTTTTTCAAGTTTTTTCACAATTCTGCGTCCTACAGTGTGATTATTCTCATTTTCCAGCTTTTTCAGGTTTTCTCACTATATTTGGGGTCCTTCAGTGTGATTTTTTAATTTTCCTCGTTTTTCAGGTTTTATAGCCATATTCCAAGTCTTTCAGTGTGAATTTTTAATTTTCTAGTTTTTTCAGGTTCTCTCGCCATATTTGGGGTCCTTCAGTGTGAGTTTTTAATTTTCTAATTTTTCAGGGTTTCTCGACATATTCTGTGTCCTACAGCGTGTATTTTTCATTTTCCACGTGTTTCAGTTTTTTTCGTCATATTCTGGGTCCTAAATTTTGATTTTCTCATTTCCACGTTTTTCAGGTTATCTTACTGTATTCCAGGTCCTTCAGTGTGAATTTTTAATTTTCACGTTTTTCAGGGTTTCTCGGCATATTTTGGGTCCTACAGCGTGCATTTTTAATTTTCCACGTTTTCCAGGTTTTTTTCGTCATATTCTGGGTCCTACAGTGTGATTTTCTCGTTTTCGACATTTTTCAAGTTTTTTTTTTTTTTTGCAATTCTGTGTCCTACAGTGTGATTATTCTCATTTTCCACCTTTTCAGGTTTTCTCACCATATTCGGGGTCTTTCAGTGTGAATTTTTAATTTTGTAATTTTTTCAGGTTTTTTTTTTGTCATATTCTGGGTCCTACAGTTTGATTTTCTCATTTCCAGGTTTTACAGGTTTTCTTGCCTTATTCTGGTTCCTACCATGTGAGTTTTGAATTTTCCTCGTTTTTCAGGTTTCCTGGCCATATCCCAGGTCCTTCAGTGTGAATTTTTAATTTTCCACGTTTTTCAGTATGTCTCGCCATATTCTGGGTAATACAGTGTGAATTTTTAATTTTCCACTTCTTTCATGGTTTCTCGCCATATTATGTGTCTGACAGTGTGAATTTTTAATTTTCATGATTTTCAGGGTTTCTCGGCATATTCTGGGTCCTGCAGTATGATTTTCTCATTTTCCACGTTTTTCAATTTTTTTCGTAATTCTGGGTCCTACAGTGTGATTTTCTCATTTTCCACCTTTTTCAACCTTTCAGACCATTTTTCGGGTCCTTCAGTGTGAGTTTGTAATTTTCTACTTTTTTCAGGGTTTCGCGCCTTATTCTGGGTCCTAAACGTTGTATTTTTAATTTTTCACGTTTTCAGGGTTTCTTGGCATATTCTGGGTCCTACAGTGTGATTTTCTCATTTTCCATATTTTCAAGTTTTTTCGTAATTCTGGGTCCTACAGTGTGATTTTCTCATTTTCCACCTTTTTCAGGTTTTCTCGCCATAATTGGGGTTCTTCAGTGTCAGTTTGTAATTTTCTACTTTTTTCAGGGTTTCTTGCCATATTTGGGGTCCTTCAGTGTGAGTTTTTAATTTTCTACTCTTTCAGGGTTTCTTGCCATGTTCTGGGTCCTACAGTGTGTATTTTTCATTTTCCACGTTTTTCAGATTTTCTCGCAATATTCTGGGTTCTTCAGTGTGAATTTTTAATTTTTCACGTTTTACAGGTTTTTTCTTCATATTCTGGGTCCTACACTGTGATTTTTCTCATTTCCAGGTTTTTCAGGTTTTCTTGCCATATTCCAGGTCCTTCAGTGTTAATTTTTAATTTTCCACGTTTTCAGGGTTTCTTGGCATATTCTGTGTCCTGCAGTGTGAATTTTAATTATCCACTTTTTTCATGGTTTCTCGCCATATTCTGTGTCCAACAGTGTGAATTTTTAATTTTCACGTTTTTCAGTGTTTCTCGAAATATTCTGGGCCCTGCATGTGATTTTCTCATTTTCCACATTTTTTCAATTTTTTTCGTAATTCTGGGTCCTACAGTGTGATTTTCTAATTTTCCACCTTTTTCAGGTTTTCTCGCCATGTTTGGGCTCCTTCACTGTGAGTTTTTAATTTTGTACTTTTTTATTAATTGTTTCTCGCCATATGCTGGGTCCGTTAGTGTGAATTTTTAATTTTCACGTTTTTCACATTTTCTCGGCATATTCTGGGTCCTGCAGTGTGATTTTCTCATTTTCCACCTTTTGGAGGGTTTCTCACCATATTTGGGGTCCTACAGTGTGAGTTTGTAATTTTCAACCTTTTTCAGGGTTTCTTGGCATATTCTGGGTTATACAGCATGTATTTTTAATTTTCCACGTTTTCAGGGATTCTGGGCATAATCTGGGTCCTACAGTGTGATTATTCTCATTTTCCACCTTTTTCAGGGTTTCTTGCCATATTCGGGGTCCTTCAGTGTGAATTTTTAATTTTCTACTTTTTTCAGGTTTTCCTGCCATATTCTGGGTCCTACAGCATGTATTTTTAATTTTCCACGTTTTCAGGGTTTCTGGGCATAATCTGGGTCCTACAGTGTGATTATTCTCATTTTCCTCCTTTTTCAGGTTTTCTCGCCATATTCGGGGTCCTTCGGTGTGAATTTTTAATTTTCTAATTTTTTCAGGTTTTCTCGCCATATTCTGGGTCCTACAGCATGTATTTTTAATTTTCCACGTTTTCAGGGTTTCTGGGCCTAATCTAGGTCCTACAGTGTGATTATTCTCATTTTCCACCTTTTTCAGGTTTTCTCATCATATTCGGGGTCTTTCAGTGTGAATTTTTAATTTTCTACTCTTTTCAGGTTTTCTCGCCATATTCTGTGTCCTTCAGTGTTAGTTTTTTATCTTCCTCGTTTTTCAGGTTTTTCGCCATATTCCGGGTCCTTCCGTGTGATATTATAATATTTTACCTTTTTCAGGTTTTTTCGTCATATTCTGGGTCCTACCTTGTGATTTTCTCATTTCCATGTATTTCAGGGTCTCTTGCCGTATTCCAGGTCCTGTCGTATTCCAGGTCCTTCAGTGTGAATTTTTTTCCACGTTTTTCAGTATTTCTCTCCATATCTCGGTAATAAAGTGTGAATTTTTAATTGTCCAGTCTTTTCATGGTTTTTCACCATATTCTGTGTCCAACAGTGTGAATTTTTAATTTTCAGGTTTTTCATGGTTGTTCAGCATATTCTGGTTTCTGCAGTGTGATTTTCTCATTTTCCACGTTTTTCAAGTTTTTTCATATTTCTGGGTCCTACAAGTGTGATTTTCTCATTTTCGATGTTTTTCATGTTTTTGTAATTCTGGGTAATACATTGTGTTTATTCTCATTTTCTACCCATTTCATGTTTTCTGGCCATATTAGGGGTCCTTCAGTGTGAGTTTATAATTTTCTACTTTTTTGAGGGTTTCTTGCCATATTCTGGGTGCTACAGAGTGTATTTTTTATTTTCCACATTTCTCAGGATTTCTCCCCATATTCTGGGTCCTACAGTGTGATTTTTCTCATTTTTGATTTTTTTCATGTTTTTTCGTAATTCTGGGTAATACAGTGTGATTATTTTCACTTTCCACCTTTTTCTGTTTTTCTCGCCATATACGGGGTCCTTCAGTGTGAGTTTTTAATTTTCTACTTTTTTGAGGGTTTTTTGCCATATTCTGGGTGCTACAGAGTGTATTTTTAATTTTCCACATTTCTCAGGGTTTCTTGCCATATTCTGTGTCCTACAGTGTGATTTTCTCATTTTTGACGTTTTTCAAGTTTTTTCACAATTCTGGGTCCTACAGTGTGATTATTCTCATTTTCCAGCTTTTTCAGATTTTCTCACTATATTTGGGGTCCTTCAGTGTGATTTTTTAATTTTCCTCGTTTTTCAGGTTTTATCGCCATATTCCAAGTCCTTCAGTGTGAATTTTTAATTTTCTAGTTTTTTCAGGTTCTCTCGCCATATTTGGGGTCCTTCAGTGTGAGTTTTTAATTTTCTAATTTTTCAGGGTTTCTCGACATATTCTGTGTCCTACAGCGTGTATTTTTCATTTTCCACGTGTTTCAGTTTTTTTTCGTCATATTCTGGGTCCTAAATTTTGATTTTCTCATTTCCACGTTTTTCAGGTTATCTTACTGTATTCCAGGTCCTTCAGTGTGAATTTTTAATTTTCACGTTTTTCAGGGTTTCTCGGCATATTTTGGGTCCTACAGCGTGCATTTTTAATATTCCACGTTTTCCAGTTTTTTTCGTCATATTCTGGGTCCTACAGTGTGATTTTCTCATTTTCGACATTTTTCATGGTTTTTTTTTTTTTTCCATTCTGTGTCCTACAGTGTGATTATTCTCATTTTCCACCTTTTCAGGTTTTCTCACCATATTCGGGGTCTTTCAGTGTGAATTTTTAATTTTGTAATTTTTTCAGGTTTTTCTTTGTCATATTCTGGGTCCTACAGTTTGATTTTCTCATTTCCACGTTTTTCAGGTTTTCTTGCCTTATTCTGGTTCCTACCATGTGAGTTTTGAATTTTCCTCGTTTTTCAGGTTTCCTGGCCATATCCCGGGTCCTTCAGTGTGAATTTTTAATTTTCCACGTTTTTCAGTATGTCTCGCCATATTCTGGGTAATACAGTGTGAATTTTTAATTTTCCACTTCTTTCATGGTTTCTCGCCATATTATGTGTCTGACAGTGTGAATTTTTAATTTTCATGATTTTCAGTGTTTCTCGGCATATTCTGGGTCCTGCAGTATGATTTTCTCATTTTCCACGTTTTTCAATTTTTTTCGTAATTCTGGGTCCTACAGTGTGATTTTCTCATTTTCCACCTTTTTCAACCTTTCAGACCATTTTTCGGGTCCTTCAGTGTGAGTTTGTAATTTTCTACTTTTTTCAGGGTTTCGCGCCTTATTCTGGGTCCTAAACGTTGTATTTTTAATTTTTCACGTTTTCAGGGTTTCTTGGCATATTCTGGGTCCTACAGTGTGATTTTCTCATTTTCCACCTTTTTCAACCTTTCAGACCATTTTTCGGGTCCTTCAGTGTGAGTTTGTAATTTTCTACTTTTTTCAGGGTTTCTCGCCGTATTCTGGGTCCTAAACGTTGTATTTTTAATTTTTCACGTTTTCAGGGTTTCTTGGCATATTCTGGGTCCTACAGTGTGATTTTCTCATTTTCGATATTTTCAAGTTTTTTCGTAATTCTGGGTCCTACAGTGTGATTTTCTCATTTTCCACCTTTTTCAGGTTTTCTCGCCATAATTGGGGTTCTTCAGTGTCAGTTTGTAATTTTCTACTTTTTTCAGGGTTTCTTGCCATATTTGGGGTCCTTCAGTGTGAGTTTTTAATTTTCTACTCTTTCAGGGTTTCTTGCCATGTTCTGGGTCCTACAGTGTGTATTTTTCATTTTCCACGTTTTTCAGATTTTCTCGCAATATTCTGGGTTCTTCAGTGTGAATTTTTAATTTTTCACGTTTTACAGGTTTTTTCTTCATATTCTGGGTCCTACACTGTGATTTTTCTCATTTCCACGTTTTTCAGGTTTTCTTGCCATATTCCAGGTCCTTCAGTGTTAATTTTTAATTTTCCACGTTTTCAGGGTTTCTTGGCATATTCTGTGTCCTGCAGTGTGAATTTTAATTATCCACTTTTTTCATGGTTTCTCGCCATATTCTGTGTCCAACAGTGTGAATTTTTAATTTTCACGTTTTTCAGTGTTTCTCGAAATATTCTGGGCCCTGCATGTGATTTTCTCATTTTCCACATTTTTTCAATTTTTTTCGTAATTCTGGGTCCTACAGTGTGATTTTCTCATTTTCCACCTTTTTCAGGTTTTCTCGCCATGTTTGGGCTCCTTCACTGTGAGTTTTTAATTTTGTACTTTTTTATTAATTGTTTCTAGCCATATTCTGGGTCCGTTAGTGTGAATTTTTAATTTTCACGTTTTTCACATTTTCTCGGCATATTCTGGGTGCTGCAGTGGGATTTTCTCATTTTCCACCTTTTGGAGGGTTTCTCACCATATTTGGGGTCCTACAGTGTGAGTTTGTAATTTTCAACCTTTTTCAGGGTTTCTTGGCATATTCTGGGTTATACAGCATGTATTTTTAATTTTCCAGGTTTTCAGGGTTTCTAGGCATAATCTGGGTCCTACAGTGTGATTATTCTCATTTTCCACCTTTTTCAGTTTTTCTCATCATATTCGGGGTCTTTCAGTGTGAATTTTTAATTTTCTACTCTTTTCAGGTTTTCTCGCCATATTCTGGGTCCTACAGCATATACTTTTAATTTTCCACGTTTTCAGGGTTTCGGGTCATAATCTGGGTCCTACAGTGTGATTATTCTCATTTTCCACCTTTTTCAGGTTTTCTCATCATATTCGGGGTCTTTCAGTGTGAATTTTTAATTTTCTACTCTTTTCAGGTTTTCTCGCCATATTCTGTGTCCTTCAGTGTTAGTTTTTTATCTTCCTCGTTTTTCAGGTTTTTCGCCATATTCCGGGTCCTTCCGTATGATATTTTAATATTTTACCTTTTTCAGGTTTTTTTGTCATATTCTGGGTCCTACTGTGTGATTTTCTCATTTCCATGTATTTCAGGGTCTCTTGCCGTATTCCAGGTCCTGTCGTATTCCAGGTCCTTCAGTGTGAATTTTTTTCCACGGTTTTCAGTATTTCTCTCCATATCTCGGTAATAAAGTGTGAATTTTTAATTGTCCAGTCTTTTCATGGTTTCTCACCATATTCTGTGTCCAACAGTGTGAATTTTTAATTTTCAGGTTTTTCATGGTTGTTCAGCATATTCTGGTTTCTGCAGTGTGATTTTCTCATTTTCCACGTTTTTCAAGTTTTTTCATATTTCTGGGTCCTACAAGTGTGATTTTCTCATTTTCGATGTTTTTCATGTTTTTGTAATTCTGGGTAATACATTGTGTTTATTCTCATTTTCTACCTTTTTTATGTTTTCTCGCCATATTCGGGGTCCTTCAGTGTGAGTTTTTAATTTTCTACTTTTTTGAGGGTTTCTTGCCATATTCTGGGTGCTACAGAGTGTATTTTTAATATTCCACATTTCTCAGGGTTTCTTGCCATATTCTGTGTCCTACAGAGTGATTTTCTCATTTTCGACGTTTTTCAAGTTTTTTCACAATTCTGGGTCCTACAGTGTGATTATTCTCATTTTCCAGCTTTTTCAGATTTTCTCACTATATTTGGGGTCCTTCAGTGTGATTTTTTAATTTTCCTCGTTTTTCAGGTTTTATCACCATATTCCAAGTCCTTCAGTGTGAATTTTTAATTTTCTAGTTTTTTCAGGTTCTCTCGCCATATTTAGGGTCCTTCAGTGTGAGTTTTTAATTTTCTAATTTTTCAGGGTTTCTCGACATATTCTGTGTCCTACAGCGTGTATTTTTCATTTTCCACGTGTTTCAGTTTTTTTCGTCATATTCTGGGTCCTAAATTGTGATTTACTCATTTCCACGTTTTTCAGGTTACCTTACTGTATTCCAGGTCCTTCAGTGTGAATTTTTAATTTTCACGTTTTTCAGGGTTTCTCGGCATATTTTGTGTCCTACAACGTGCATTTTTAATTTTCCACGTTTTCCAGGTTTTTTCGTCATATTCTGGGTCCTACAGTGTGATTTTCTCGTTTTCGACATTTTTCAAGGTTTTTTTTTTTTTTGCCATTCTGTGTCCTACAGTGTGATTATTCTCATTTTCCACCTTTTCAGGTTTTCTCACCATATTCGGGGCCTTTCAGTGTGAATTTTTAATTTTGTAATTTTTTCAGGTTTTTCTTTGTCATATTCTGGGTCCTACAGTTTGATTTTCTCATTTCCACGTTTTTCAGGTTTTCTTGCCTTATTCTGGTTCCTACCATGTGAGTTTTGAATTTTCCTCGTTTTTCAGGTTTCCTGGCCATATCCCGGGTCCTTCAGTGTGAATTTTTAATTTTCCACGTTTTTCAGTATGTCTCGCCATATTCTGGGTAATACAGTGTGAATTTTTAATTTTCCACTTCTTTCATGGTTTCTCGCCATATTATGTGTCTGACAGTGTGAATTTTTAATTTTCATGATTTTCAGGGTTTCTAGGCATATTCTGGGTCCTGCAGTATGATTTTCTCATTTTCCACGTTTTTCAATTTTTTTTCGTAATTCTGGGTCCTACAGTGTGATTTTCTCATTTTCCACCTTTTTCAACCTTTCAGACCATTTTTCGGGTCCTTCAGTGTGAGTTTGTAATTTTCTACTTTTTTCAGGTTTTCTCGCCGTATTCTGGGTCCTAAACGTTGTATTTTTAATTTTTCACGTTTTCAGGGTTTCTTGGCATATTCTGGGTCCTACAGTGTGATTTTCTCATTTTCGATATTTTCAAGTTTTTTCGTAATTCTGGGTCCTACAGTGTGATTTTCTCATTTTCCACCTTTTTCAGGTTTTCTCGCCATAATTGGGGTTCTTCAGTGTCAGTTTGTAATTTTCTACTTTTTTCAGGGTTTCTTGCCATATTTGGGGTCCTTCAGTGTGAGTTTTTAATTTTCTACTCTTTCAGGGTTTCTTGCCATGTTCTGGGTCCTACAGTGTGTATTTTTCATTTTCCACGTTTTTCAGATTTTCTCGCAATATTCTGGGTTCTTCAGTGTGAATTTTTAATTTTTCACGTTTTACAGGTTTTTTCTTCATATTCTGGGTCCTACACTGTGATTTTTCTCATTTCCACGTTTTTCAGGTTTTCTTGCCATATTCCAGGTCCTTCAGTGTTAATTTTTAATTTTCCACGTTTTCAATGTTTCTTGGCATATTCTGTGTCCTGCAGTGTGAATTTTAATTATCCACTTTTTCATGGTTTCTCGCCATATTCTGTGTCCAACAGTGTGAATTTTTAATTTTCACGTTTTTCAGTGTTTCTCGAAATATTCTGGGCCCTGCATGTGATTTTCTCATTTTCCACATTTTTTCAATTTTTTTCGTAATTCTGGGTCCTACAGTGTGATTTTCTTATTTTCCACCTCTGTCTGTCTGTCTATCTGATCTCTGGGAACTGGAGATGGGCCACGAATAGTTGCTGGTAGTTGATCCCAGGTTCTCTGGAAGAGGAGTCAGTGCTGTTAATTGTTGAGCCCTCCCAGTGGCCCCACCCATCTTTAAAGTTTTAGAAGTATATGTGAGGCTGTGTTTATGTACATCATATGCAGACCATAAGAGGGATTTAGATTCTCCAGAATCTGACACCCTCTACTGGAGTGTCTGAACAGCTACAGTGTACTTATATCTAATAAATAAATAAATAAATAAATGAATGAATAAATAAATAAATAAATAAACAAACATTTTTTTAAAAAAAGGATAAGAAAGAAAGAAAGACCAGGCAGACCTGCCATCCTTATCACTGTCTGTCTGTCTGTCTGTCTGATCCCCTGGAACTGGAGATGGACCACCATATAGTTGCTGGTAGTTGATCCCAGGTTCTCTATAAGACGAGACAATGCTGTTAATTGTTGAGCCCTTTCAGTGTCCCCACAGATCTTTTAATTTTTAGAAGTATATGTTAGGCTGTGTTTATGTACATCATATGGAGACCATAAGAGGGATTTAGATTCTCCAGAATCTGACACCCTCTACTGGAGTGTCTGAACAGCTACAGTGTACTTATATCTAATAATTACATAAATAAATAAATAAATAAATAAATAAATAAATAAATAAATAAATAAATATTTTTTAAAAAGGATAAGAAAGAAAGAAAGACCAGGCAGGCCTGCCATCCTTATCTCTGTCTGTCTGTCTGTCTGTCTATCTGATCCCCGGGAACTGGAGATTGGCCACATTATAGTTGTTGGTAGTTGATCCAAGGTTCTCTAGAAGAGGAGACAATTGTTGAGCCCTTTCAGTGGCCCCACACTTCTTTAAATATTTAAAAGTATATGTGAGGCTGTGTTTATGTACATCATATTCAGATTATAAGAGGATTTAGATTCTCCAGAATCTGACACCGTATACTGGAGTGTCTGAAGACAGAAACAGTGTACTTATATATAATAAATACATAAATAAATAAATAAATAAATAAATAAATAAATAAATAAATAAACATTTTTGAAAAAGGAAAAGAAAGAAAGAAAGACCAGGCAGGTCTGCCATCCATATCTTTGTCTGTCTGTCTGCCTGTCTATCTGATCCCCGGGAACTGGAGATGGGACACCATATAGTTGCTGGTAGTTGATCCAAGGTTCTCTGGAAGAGGAGACAATGCTGTTAATTGTTGAGCCCTTTCAGTGGCCCCATACTTCTTTAAATATTTAGAAGTATATGTGAGGCTGTGTTTATGTATATCATATTCAGATTATAAGAGGATTTAGATTCTCCAGAATCTGACACCCTATATAGGAGTGTCTGAAGACAGCTACAGTGAACTTATATATAATAAATACATAAATAAATAAATAAATAAACATTTTTTAAAAAGGATAAGAAAGAAAGTAAGACCAGGCAGGCCTGCCATCCTTATGTCTGTCTGTCTGTCTGTCTGTCTGATCCCCTGGACCTGGAGATGTGCCACCATATAGTTGCTGGTAGTTGATCCAAGGTTCTCTGGAAGAGGAGACAATGCTGTTAATTGTTGAGCCATTTCAGTGGCCCCATACTTCTTTAAATATTTAGAAGTATATGTGAGGCTGTGTTTATGTATATCATATTCAGATTATAAGAGGATTTAGATTCTCCAGAATCTGACACCCTATATTGGAGTGTCTGAAGACAGCTACAGTGAACTTATATATAATAAATACATAAATAAATAAATAAACATTTTTTAAAAAGGATAAGAAAGAAAGAAAGACCAGGCAAACCTGCCATCCTTATCTCTGTCAGTCTGGATGTCTGTCAGTCTGTCTGATCCCTTGGAACTGGAGATGGGCCACCATATAGTTGCTGTTAGTTGATCCCAGGTTCTCTGGAAGAGGAGACAAAGCTGTTAATTGTTGAGCCCTATCAGTGGCCCTACCCATCTTTAAATATTTAGAAGTATATGTGAGGCTGTGTTTATGTACATCATATGCAGACCATAAGAGGGATTTAGATTCTCCAGAATCTGACACCCTCTTCTGGAGTGTCTGAAGACAGCTACAGTGTACTTATATCTCATAAATACATAAATAAATAAATAAATAAATAAATAAATAAATAAATAAACATTTTTTTAAAAAGGATAAGAAAGAAAGTAAGACTAGGCAGGCCTGCCATCCTTATCTCTGTCTGTCTGTCTGTCTGTCTGTCTGATCCCCTGGAACTGGAGATGGGCTACCATAAAGTTGCTGGTAGTTGATCCCAGGGTTCTGGAAGAGGAGACAATGCTGTTAATTGTTGAGCCCTATCAGTGGCCCTACACATCTTTAAATATTTAGAAGTATATGTGAGGCTGTGTTTATGTACATCATATGCAGACCATAAGAGGGATTTAGATTCTCCAGAATCTGACACCCTCTTCTGGAGTGTCTGAAGACAGCTACAGTGTACTTATATCTAATAAATAAATAAATAAATAAATAAATAAATAAATACACATTATTTAAACAGGTTAAGAAAGGAAGAAAGACCAGGCAGGCTTGCCATCCTTATCTCTGTCTGTCTGTCTGTCTGTCTGTCGTTCTGATCCCCTGGAACTGGAGATGGGCCACCATATAGGTGCTGGTAGTTGATCCCAGGTTCTCTGAAAGAGGAGACAATGCTGTTAATTGTTGAGCGCTTTCAGTGGCCCCACCCATCGTTAAATTTTTATTAGTATATGTGAGGCTGTGTTTATGTACATAATATGCAGACCATAAGAGGGATTTAGATTCTCCAGAGTCTGACACCCTCTTCTGGAGTGTCTGAAGACAGCTACAGTGTACTTATATCTAATAAATACATAAATAAATATATAAATAAACATTTTTTAAAAAAGGATAAGAAAGAAAGAAAGACCAGGCAGGCCTGCCATCCTTATCACTGTCTGTATGTCTGTCTGTCTGATCCCCTGGAACTGGAGATGGGCCCCCATATAGTTGCTGGTAGTTGATCTCAGGTACTCTGGAAGAGGAGACAATGCTGTTAATTGTTGAGCTTTTAGAGTAGCCCCACCCTTCTTTAAATTTTTAGAAGTATATGTGAGGCTGTGTTTATGTACATCATATGCAGACCATAAGAGGGATTTAGATTCTCCAGAATCTGACACCCTCTTCTGGAGTGTCTGAAGACAGCTACAGTGTACTTATATCTAATAAATAAATAGATAAATAAATAAATAAGTAAATAAACATTTTTTAAAAAGGATAAGAAAGAAAGAAAGACCAGGCAGGTCTGCCATCCATATCTTTGTCTGTCTGTCTGCCTGTCTATCTGATCCCCGGGAACTGGAGATGGGACACCATATAGTTGCTGGTAGTTGATCCAAGGTTCTCTGGAAGAGGAGACAATGCTGTTAATTGTTGAGCCCTTTCAGTGGCCCCATACTTCTTTAAATATTTAGAAGTATATGTGAGGCTGTGTTTATGTATATCATATTCAGATTATAAGAGGATTTAGATTCTCCAGAATCTGACACCCTATATAGGAGTGTCTGAAGACAGCTACAGTGAACTTATATATAATAAATACATAAATAAATAAATAAATAAACATTTTTTAAAAAGGATAAGAAAGAAAGTAAGACCAGGTAGGCCTGCCATCCTTATGTCTGTCTGTCTGTCTGTCTGTCTGATCCCCTGGACCTGGAGATGTGCCACCATATAGTTGCTGGTAGTTGATCCAAGGTTCTCTGGAAGAGGAGACAATGCTGTTAATTGTTGAGCCATTTCAGTGGCCCCATACTTCTTTAAATATTTAGAAGTATATGTGAGGCTGTGTTTATGTATATCATATTCAGATTATAAGAGGATTTAGATTCTCCAGAATCTGACACCCTATATTGGAGTGTCTGAAGACAGCTACAGTGAACTTATATATAATAAATACATAAATAAATAAATAAACATTTTTTAAAAAGGATAAGAAAGAAAGAAAGACCAGGCAAACCTGCCATCCTTATCTCTGTCAGTCTGGATGTCTGTCAGTCTGTCTGATCCCTTGGAACTGGAGATGGGCCACCATATAGTTGCTGTTAGTTGATCCCAGGTTCTCTGGAAGAGGAGACAAAGCTGTTAATTGTTGAGCCCTATCAGTGGCCCTACCCATCTTTAAATATTTAGAAGTATATGTGAGGCTGTGTTTATGTACATCATATGCAGACCTTAAGAGGGATTTAGATTCTCCAGAATCTGACACCCTCTTCTGGAGTGTCTGAAGACAGCTACAGTGTACTTATATCTCATAAATACATAAATAAATAAATAAATAAATAAATAAATAAATAAATAAACATTTTTTAAAAAGGATAAGAAAGAAAGTAAGACTAGGCAGGCCTGCCATCCTTATCTCTGTCTGTCTGTCTGTCTGTCTGTCTGATCCCCTGGAACTGGAGATGGGCTACCATAAAGTTGCTGGTAGTTGATCCCAGGGTTCTGGAAGAGGAGACAATGCTGTTAATTGTTGAGCCCTATCAGTGGCCCTACACATCTTTAAATATTTAGAAGTATATGTGAGGCTGTGTTTATGTACATCATATGCAGACCATAAGAGGGATTTAGATTCTCCAGAATCTGACACCCTCTTCTGGAGTGTCTGAAGACAGCTACAGTGTACTTATATCTAATAAATAAATAAATAAATAAATAAATAAATAAATAAATAAATAAACATTTTTTAAAAAGGATAAGAAAGAAAATAAGACCAGGAAGACCTTCCATCCTTATCTCTGTCTGTCTGTCTGTCTGTCTGCCTGATCCCCTGGAACTGGAGATGGGCCACCATATAGTTGCTGGTAGTTGATCCCAGGTTCTCTGGAAGAGGAGACAATGCTGTTAATTGTTGAGCCCTTTCAGTGGCCCCACCGTTTTTTAATTTTTAGAAGTATATGTGAGGCTGTGTTTATGTACATCATATGCAGACCATAAGAGGGATTTAGATTCTCTATAATCTGTCACCCTCTTCTGGAGTGTCTGAAGACGGCTACAGTGTACTTATATCTAATAAATACATAAATAAATGAATAAATAAATAAATAAACATTTTTTAAAACGAATAAGAAATAAAGAAAGACCAGGCAGGCCTGCCATCCTTATCTCTCTCTCTCTGTCTGTCTGTCGGTCTGATCCACTGGAACTGGAGATGGGCCACCATAAGGTGCTGGTAGTTTATCCCAGGTTCTCTGAAAGAGGAGACAATGCTGTTAATTGTTGAGCCCTCCCAGTGGCCCCACACATCTTTAAATTTTTAGAAGTATATGTGAGGCTGTGTTTATGTACATCATATGCAGACCATAAGAGGGATTTAGATTCTCCAGAATCTGACACCCTGTTCTGGAGTGTCTGAAGACAGCTACAGTGTACTTATATCTAATAAATACATAAATAAATATATAAATAAACATTTTTTAAAAAAGGATAAGAAAGAAAGTAAGACCAGGCAGGCCTGCCATCCTTATCACTGTCTGTATGTCTGTCTCTCTGTTCCCCTGGAACTGGAGATGGGCCACCATATAATTGCTGGTAGTTGATCCCAGGTACTCTGGAAGAGGAGACAATGCTGTTAATTGTTGAGCTTTTAGAGTGGCCCCACCCTTCTTTAAATTTTTAGAAGTATATGTGAGGCTGTGTTTATGTACATCATATGCAGACCATAAGAGGGATTTAGATTCTCCAGAATCTGACACCCTCTTCTGCAGTGTGTGAACAGCTACAGTGTACTTATATCTAATAAATAAATAAATAAATAAATAAATAAATAAATAAATAAATAAACAAACATTTTTTTAAAAAAAGGATAAGAAAGAAAGAAAGACCAGGCAGGCCTGCCACCCTTATCACTGTCTGTGTGTCTGTCTGTCTGATCCCCTGGAACTGGAGATGGACCACCATATAATTGCTGGTAGTTGATCCCAGGTTCTCTATAAGAGGAGACAATGCTGTTAATTTTTGAGCCCTTTCAGTGGCCCCACACATCTTTTAATTTTTAGAAGTATATGTTAGGCTGTGTTTATGTACATCATATGCAGACCATAAGAGGGATTTAGATTCTCCAGAATCTGACACCCTCTTCTGGAGTGTCTGAAGACAGCTACAGTGTACTTATATCTAATAAATACATAAATAAATATATAAATAAACATTTTTTTCAAAAGGATAAGAAAGAAAGAAAGACCATGCAGGCCTGCCATCCATATCTCTGTCTGTCTGTCTGTCTATCTGATCCCCGGGAACTGGAGATGGGCCACCATATAGTTGCTGGTAGTTGATCCAAGGTTCTCTGGAAGAGGAGACAATGCTGTTAATTTTTGAGCCCTTTCAGTGGCCCCACACTTCTTTAAATATTTAGAAGTATATGTCAGGCTGTGTTTATGTACATCATATTCAGATTATAAGAGGATTTAGATTCTCCAGAATCTGACACCCTATACTGGAGTGTCTGAAGACAGCTACAGTATACTTATAATAAATAAATAAATAAATAAATAAATAAATAAATAAATAAATAAATAAATAAACATTTTGAAAAAGGATAAGAAAGAATGTAAGACCAGGCAGGCCTGCCATCCTTATCTCTGTCTGTCTGTCTGTCTGATCCCCTGGAACTGGAGATGGGCCAACATATAGTTGCTGGTAGTTGATCCAAGGTTCTCTGGAAGAGGAGACAATACCGTTAATTGTTGAGCCCTTTCAGTGGCCCCACACTTCTTTAAATATTTAGAAGTATATGTGAGGCTGTGTTTATGTACATCATATTCAGATTATAAGAGGATTTAGATTCTCCAGAATCTGACACCCTCTACTGGAGTGACTGTAGACAGCTACAGTGTACTTATATATAATAAATACATAAGTAAATAAATAAATAAATAAATAAACATTTTTTAAAAAGGATAAGAAAGAAAGTAAGACCAGGCAGGCCTGCCATCCTTATCTCTGTCTGTCTGTCTGTCTGTCTGTCTGATCCCCTGGAACTGGAGATGGGCTACGATAAAGTTGCTGGTAGTTGATCCCAGGTTCTCTGGAAGAGGAGACAATGCTGTTAATTGTTGAGCCCTATCAGTGGCCCTACCCATCTTTAAATATTTAGAAGTATATGTGAGGCTGTGTTTATGTACATCATATGCAGACCATAAGAGGTATTTAGATTCTCCAGAATTTGACACCCTCTTCTGGAGTGTCTGAAGACAGCTACAGTGTACTTATAATAAATAAATAAATAAATAAGTAAATAAATAAATAAATAAATAAATAAATAAATAAATATTTTTTAAAAAGGATAAGAAAGAAAGTAAGACCAGGCAGGCCTGCCATCCTTTTCTCTGTCTGTCTGTCTGTCTGTCTGTCTGATCCCCTGGAACTGGAGATGGGCCACCATATAGTTGCTGGTAGTTGATCCCATGTTCTCTGGAAGAGGAGACAATGCTGTTAATTGTTGAGCCCTTTCAGTGGCCCCACCCATTTTTAATTTTTAGAAGTATATGTGATTTTGTTTTTATGTACATCATATTCAGACCATAAGAGGGATTTAGATTCTCTAGAATCTGTCACCCTCTTCTGGAGTGTCTGAAGACGGGTACAGTGTACTTATATCTAATAAATAAATAAATAAATAAATAAATAAATAAATAATCATTTTTTAAAACGAATAAGAAATAAAGAAAGACCAGGCAGGCCTGCCATCCTTATCTCTGTCTCTCTGTCTGTCTGTCGGTCTGATCCACTGGAACTGGAGATGGGCCACCATAAGGTGCTGGCAGTTTATCCCAGGTTCTCTGAAAGAGGAGACAATGCTGTTAATTGTTGAGCCCTACCAGTGGCCCCACACATCTTTAAATTTTTAGAAGTATATGTGAGGCTGTGTTTATGTACATCATATGCAGACCATAAGAGGGATTTAGATTCTCCAGAATCTGACACCCTCTTCTGCAGTGTGTGAACAGCTACAGTGTACTTATATCTAATAAATAAATAAATAAATAAATAAATAAATAAATAAACAAACATTTTTTTTAAAAAAGGATAAGAAAGAAAGAAAGACCAGGCAGGCCTGCCACCCTTATCACTGTCTGTGTGTCTGTGTGTCTGATCCCCTGGAACTGGAGATGGACCACCATATAGTTGCTGGTAGTTGATCCCAGGTTCTCTATAAGAGGAGACAATGCTGTTAATTTTTGAGCCCTTTCAGTGGCCCCACACATCTTTTAATTTTTAGAAGTATATGTTAGGCTGTGTTTATGTACATCATATGCAGACCATAAGAGGGATTTAGATTCTCCAGAATCTGACACCCTCTTCTGGAGTGTCTGAAGACAGCTACAGTGTACTTATATCTAATAAATACATAAATAAATATATAAATAAACATTTTTTTAAAAAGGATAAGAAATAAAGAAAACCAGGCAGGCCTGCCATCCATATCTCTGTCTGTCTGTCTGTCTGTCTATCTGATCCCCGGGAACTGGAGATTGGCCACCATATACTTGCTGGTAGTTGATCCAAGGTTCTCTGGAAGAGGAGACAATGCTGTTAATTGTTGAGCCCTTTCATTGGCCCCACACTTCTTTAAATATTTAGAAGTATATGTGAGGCTGTGTTTATGTACATCATATTCAGATTATAAGAGGATTTAGATTCTCCAGAATCTGACACCCTATACTTGAGTGTCTGAAGACAGCTACAGTGTACTTATAATAAATAAATAAATAAATAAATAAATAAATAAATAAATAAACATTTTTGAAAAAGGATAAGAAAGAATGTAAGACCTGGCAGGCCTGCCATCCTTATCTCTGTCTGTCTGTCTGTCTGTCTGATCCCCTGGAACTGGAGATGGGCCAACATATAGTTGCTGGTAGTTGATCCAAGGTTCTCTGGAAGAGGAGACAATGCCGTTAATTGTTGAGCCCTTTCAGTGGCCCCACACTTCTTTAAATATTTAGAAGTATATGTGAGGCTGTGTTTATGTACATCATATTCAGATTATAAGAGGGTTTAGATTCTCCAGAATCTGACACCCTCTACTGGAGTGACTGTAGACAGCTACAGTGTACTTATATATAATAAATACATAAGTAAATAAATAAATAAATAAATAAACATTTTTTAAAAAGGATAAGAAAGAAAGTAAGAACAGGCAGGCCTGCCATCCTTATCTCTGTCTGTCTGTCTGTCTGTCTGATCCCCTGGAACTGGAGATGGGCTACGATAAAGTTGCTGGTAGTTGATCCCAGGTTCTCTGGAAGAGGAGACAATGCTGTTAATTGTTGAGCCCTATCAGTGGCCCTACCCATCTTTAAATATTTAGAAGTATATGTGAGGCTGTGTTTATGTACATCATATGCAGACCATAAGAGGTATTTAGATTCTCCAGAATCTGACACCCTCTTCTGGAGTGTCTGAAGACAGCTACAGTGTACTTATAATAAATAAATAAATAAATAAGTAAATAAATAAATAAATAAATAAGTAAATAAATAAATGAATAAATAAATATTTTTTAAAAAGGATAAGAAAGAGAGTAAGACCAGGCAGGCCTGCCATCCTTTTCTCTGTCTGTCTGTCTGTCTGTCTGTCTGATCCCCTGGAACTGGAGATGGGCCACCATATAGTTGCTGGTAGTTGATCCCATGTTCTCTGGAAGAGGAGACAATGCTGTTAATTGTTGAGCCCTTTCAGTGGCCCCACCCATTTTTAATTTTTAGAAGTATATGTGATTTTGTTTTTATGTACATCATATTCAGACCATAAGAGGGATTTAGATTCTCTAGAATCTGTCACCCTCTTCTGGAGTGTCTGAAGACGGGTACAGTGTACTTATATCTAATAAATAAATAAATAAATAAATAAATAAATAAATAAATAATCATTTTTTAAAACGAATAAGAAATAAAGAAAGACCAGGCAGGCCTGCCATCCTTATCTCTGTCTCTCTGTCTGTCTGTCGGTCTGATCCACTGGAACTGGAGATGGGCCACCATAAGGTGCTGGTAGTTTATCCCAGGTTCTCTGAAAGAGGAGACAATGCTGTTAATTGTTGAGCCCTACCAGTGGCCCCACACATCTTTAAATTTTAAGAAGTATATGTGAGGCTGTGTTTATGTACATCATATGCAGACCATAAGAGGGATTTAGATTCTCCAGAATCTGACACCCTCTTCTGCAGTGTGTGAACAGCTACAGTGTACTTATATCTAATAAATAAATAAATAAATAAATAAATAAATAAATAAATAAACAAACAAACATTTTTTTAAAAAAGGATAAGAAAGAAAGAAAGACCAGGCAGGCCTGCCACCCTTATCACTGTCTGTGTGTCTGTCTGTCTGATCCCCTGGAACTGGAGATGGACCACCATATAGTTGCTGGTAGTTGATCCCAGGTTCTCTATAAGAGGAGACAATGCTGTTAATTTTTGAGCCCTTTCAGTGGCCCCACACATCTTTTAATTTTTAGAAGTATATGTTAGGCTGTGTTTATGTACATCATATGCAGACCATAAGAGGGATTTAGATTCTCCAGAATCTGACACCCTCTTCTGGAGTGTCTGAAGACAGCTACAGTGAACTTATATCTAATAAATACATAAATAAATATATAAATAAACATTTTTTTAAAAAGGATAAGAAATAAAGAAAACCAGGCAGGCCTGCCATCCATATCACTGTCTGTCTGTCTGTCTGTCTATCTGATCCCAGGGAACTGGAGATGGGCCACCATATACTTGCTGGTAGTTGATCCAAGGTTCTCTGGAAGAGGAGACAATGCTGTTAATTGTTGAGCCCTTTCATTGGCCCCACACTTCTTTAAATATTTAGAAGTATATGTGAGGCTGTGTTTATGTACATCATATTCAGATTATAAGAGGATTTAGATTCTCCAGAATCTGACACCCTATACTTGAGTGTCTGAAGACAGCTACAGTGTACTTATAATAAATAAATAAATAAATAAATAAATAAATAAATAAATAAATAAACATTTTTGAAAAAGGATAAGAAAGAATGTAAGACCTGGCAGGCCTGCCATCCTTATCTCTGTCTGTCTGTCTGTCTGTCTGATCCCCTGGAACTGGAGATGGGCCAACATATAGTTGCTGGTAGTTGATCCAAGGTTCTCTGGAAGAGGAGACAATGCCGTTAATTGTTGAGCCCTTTCAGTGGCCCCACACTTCTTTAAATATTTAGAAGTATATGTGAGGCTGTGTTTATGTACATCATATTCAGATTATAAGAGGATTTAGATTCTCCAGAATCTGACACCCTCTACTGGAGTGACTGTAGACAGCTACAGTGTACTTATATATAATAAATACATAAGTAAATAAATAAATAAATAAATAAACATTTTTTAAAAAGGATAAGAAAGAAAGTAAGAACAGGCAGGCCTGCCATCCTTATCTCTGTCTGTCTGTCTGTCTGTCTGATCCCCTGGAACTGGAGATGGGCTACGATAAAGTTGCTGGTAGTTGATCCCAGGTTCTCTGGAAGAGGAGACAATGCTGTTAATTGTTGAGCCCTATCAGTGGCCCTACCCATCTTTAAATATTTAGAAGTATATGTGAGGCTGTGTTTATGTACATCATATGCAGACCATAAGAGGTATTTAGATTCTCCAGAATCTGACACCCTCTTCTGGAGTGTCTGAAGACAGCTACAGTGTACTTATAATAAATAAATAAATAAATAAGCAAATAAATAAATAAATAAATAAGTAAATAAATAAATGAATAAATAAATATTTTTTAAAAAGGATAAGAAAGAAAGTAAGACCAGGCAGGCCTGCCATCCTTTTCTCTGTCTGTCTGTCTGTCTGTCTGTCTGATCCCCTGGAACTGGAGATGGGCCACCATATAGTTGCTGGTAGTTGATCCCATGTACTCTGGAAGAGGAGACAATGCTGTTAATTGTTGAGCCCTTTCAGTGGCCCCACCCATTTTTAATTTTTAGAAGTATATGTGATTTTGTTTTTATGTACATCATATTCAGACCATAAGAGGGATTTAGATTCTCTAGAATCTGTCACCCTCTTCTGGAGTGTCTGAAGATGGGTACAGTGTACTTATATCTAATAAATAAATAAATAAATAAATAAATAAATAAATAAATAAATAAATAAAAAATAATCATTTTTTAAAAAGTATAAGAAATAAAGAAAGACCAGGCAGGCCTGCCATACTTATCTCTGTCTCTCTGTCTGTCTGTCTGTCTGATCCACTGGAACTGGAGATGGGCCACCATAAGGTGCTGATATTTTATCCCAGGTTCTCTGAAAGAGGAGACAATGCTCTTAATTGTTGAGCCCTCTCAGTGGCCCCACACATCTTTAAATTTTTAGAAGTATATGTGAGGCTGTGTTTATGTACATCATATGCAGACCATAAGAGGGATTTAGATTCCAGAATTTGACACCCTCTTCTGGAGTGTCTGAAGACAGCTACAGTGTACTTATATCTAATAAATCCATAAATAAATATATAAATAAACATTTTTTTAAAAAGGATAAGAAAGAAAGAAAGAACAGGCAGGCCTGCCATCCTTATCACTGTCTGTATGTCTGTCTGTATGATCCCCTGGAACTGGAGATGGGCCACCATATAGTTGCTGGTAGTTGATCCCAGGTACTCTGAAGAGGAGACAATGCTGTTAATTGTTGAGCTTTTAGAGTGGCCCCACCCTTCTTTAAATTTTTAGAAGTATATGTGAGGCTGTGTTTATGTACATCATATGCAGACCATAAGAGGGATTTAGATTCTCCAGAATCTGACACCCTCTTCTGGAGTGTCTGAACAGCTACAGTGTACTTATATCTAATAAATAAATAAATAAATAAATAAATAAATAAATAAATAAATAAATAAATAAACAAACATTTTTTAAAAAAAAGGATAAGAAAGAAAGAAAGACCAGGCAGGACTGCCATCCTTATCACTGTCTGTCTGTCTGTCTGTCTGATCCCCTGGAACTGGAGATGGGCCACAATATAGTTGCTGGTAGTTGATCCCAGGTCCTCTGGAAGAGGAGACAATGTTGTTGATTGTTGAGCCCTTTCAGTGGCCCCTCCCATCTTTAAATTTTTATAAGTATATGTGAGGCTGTGTTTATGTACATCATATGCAGACCATAAGAGGGATATAGATTCCCCAGAATCTGACACCCTCTTCTGGAGAGTCTGAAGACAGCTAGAGTGTACTTATATCTAATAAGTACATAAATAAATAAATAAATAAATAAATAAATAAATAAACATTTTTTAAAAGGATAAGAAAGAAAGAAAATTCAGGCAGACCTGCCATCCTTATCACTGTCTGTCTGTCTGTCTGTCTGTCTGATCCCCTGCAACTTGAGATGGGCCACCATATAGTTGCTGGTAGTTGATCCAACGTTCTCTGGAAGAGGAGACAATGGTGATAATTGTTGAGCCCTTTCTGTGGGCCCACCGATCTTTAAATTTTTAGAAGTATATGTGAGGCTGTGTTTATGTACATCATATGCAGACCATAAGAGGGATTTAGATTCTCCAGAATATGACACCCTCTTCTAGAGTGTCTGAAGACAGCTACAGTGTACTTATATCTAATAAATAAATAAATAAATAAATAAATAAATAAATAAATAAATAAACATTTTTTTAAAAGTATAAGAAAGAAAGAAAGACCAGGCAGGCCTCCATCCTTATCTCTGTCAGTCTGTCTGTCTGTCTGTCTGATCCCTTGGAACTGGAGATGGGCCACCATATAGTTGCTGTTAGTTGATCCCAGGTTCTCTGGAAGAAGAGACAATGCTGTTAATTGTTGAGCACTTTCAGTGGCCCCACCCATCTTAAATTTTTAGAAGTGTATGTGAATCTGTGTTTATGTCCATCATATGCAGACCATAAGAGGGATTTATATTCTCCAGAATCTGACACCATCTTCTGGAGTGTCTGAAGACAGCTACAGTGTACTTCTATCTAATAAATCCATAAATAAATAAATAAACATTTTTTAAAAAGGATAAGAAAAAAAGAAAAACCAGGGAGGCCTGTCACCCTTGTCTGTCTTTCTCTTTGTCTGCCTGATCCCCTGGAACTGGAGATGGGCCACCATATAATTGCTGGTAGTTGATCCCAGGTTCTCTGGTAGAGGAGACAATGCTGTTAATTGTTGAGCCCTTTCAGTGGCCCCACACCTATTTAAATTTTTAGAAGTATATGTGAGGCTGTGTTTATGTACATCATATGCAGACCATAAGAGGGATTTAGATTCTCCAGAATCTGACACCCTCTTCAGGAGTGTATGAAGACAGCTACAGTGTACTTATATATAATAAATAAATAAATAAATAAATAAATAAATAAATAAACATTTTTTTAAAAGTATAAGAAAGAAAGAAAGACCAGGCAGGCCTCCATCCTTATCTCTGTCTTTCTGTCTGTCTGATACCCTAGAACTGGAGATGGGCCACCATATAGTTGCTGGTAGTTTATCCAAGGTTCTCTGGAAGAGGAGACAATGCTGTTAATTGTTGAGCCCTTTCTGTGGCCCCACCCATCTTTAAATTTTTAGAAGTATATGTGAGGCTGTGCTTATGTACATCATATGCAGACCATAAGAGGGATTTAGATTGCCACAATCTGACACCCTCTTCTGGAGTGTCTGAAGATAGCTACAGTGTACTTATATCTAATAAATACATAAATAAATAAATAAATAAATAAATAAATAAATAAATAAATAAATAAACAAACAAACATTTTTTAAAAAGGATAAGAAAGAAAGAAAGACCAGGCAGGGCTGCCATCCTTATCTTTGTCTGTCTGTCTGTCTCTCTGTTTGTCTGTCTGTCTGATCTCCTGGAACTGGAGATGGGCCACCATTTTGTTGCTGGTAGTTGATCCCAGGTCTTCTGAAGAGGAGACAATGCTGTTAATTGTTCAGCCCTTTCAGTGGCCCAACCCATCTTTATATTTCTAGAAGTAAATGTGATGCTGTGTTTATGTACATCATATTTACACCATTAAAGTGGGATTTATATTCTCCAGAATCTGACACCGTCTTTTGGAGTGTCTATGACGGATACAGTGTACTTATATCTAATAAATACATAAATAAAGAAATAAACATATTTTAAAAACGATAAGTAAGAAAGAAAGACCAGGCAGGCCTGCCATCCTTATCTCTGTCTGTCTGTCTGTCTGTCTGTCTGATCCTCTGGAACTGGAGATGGGCCACCATAGAGTTGCTTGTAGTTGATCCCAGGTTCTCTGGAAGAGGAGACAATGCTGTTAATTGTTGAGCCCTTTCAGTGGCCCCACCCATCTTTAAATTTTTAGAAGTATATGCGAGGCTGTGTTTATGTACCGAATATGCAGACCATAAGAGGGATTTAGATTCTCCAGAATCTGACACCCTCTTCTGGAGTGTCTGAAGATAGCTATAGTGTACTTATATCTAATAAATAAATAAATAAATAAATAAATAAATAAATAAATAAATGAATAAATAAACATTTTTTAAAAAGGATAAGAAAGAAAGAAAGACCAGGCAGGGCTGCCATCCTTATCTTTGTCTGTCTGTCTGTCTCTCTGTTTGTCTGTCTGTCTGATCTCCTGGAACTGGAGATGGGCCACCATTTTGTTGCTGATAGTTGATCCCAGGTCTTCTGAAGAGGAGACAATGCTGTTAATTGTTCAGCCCTTTCAGTGGCCCCACCCATCTTTAAATTTCTAGAAGTAAATGTGATGCTGTGTTTATGTACATCATATTCAGACCCTTAAAGAGGGATTTATATTCTCCAGAATCTGACACCGTCTTTTGGAGTGTCTATGACGGATACAGTGTACTTATATCTAATAAATACATAAATAAAGAAAAAAACATTTTATAAAAAAGATAAGAAAGAAAGACCAGGCAGGCCTGCCATCCTTATCTCTGTCTGTCTGTATGTCTGTCTGATCCTCTGGACCTGGAGATGGGCCACCATAGAGTTGCTTGTAGTTGATCCCATGTTCTATGGAAGAGGAGACAATGCTGTTAATTGTTGAGCCCTTTCAGTGGCCCCACCCATCTTTAAATATTTAGAAGTATATGCGAGGCTGTGTTTATGTACCGAATATGCAGACCATAAGAGGGATTTAGATTCTCCAGAATCTGACACCCTCTTCTGGAGTGTCTGAAGACAGCTACAGTGTACTTATATCTAATAAATTCATAAATAAACAAATGAACATTTTTAAAAAAGGATAATAAAGAAAGAGATACCAGGCAAGCCTGCCATCCTTGTCTGTCTGTCTGTCTGTCTGATCCCCTGGAAATGGAGATGGGCCACCATATAATTGCTGGTAGTTGATCCCAGGTTCTCTGTAAGAGGAGTCAGAGCTGTTAATTGTTGAGCCCTTTCAGTGGCCCCACCCATCGTTAAATTTTTAGAAGTATATGTGAGGCTGTGTTCATGTACATCATATGCAGACCATAAGAGGGATATAGATTCTCCAGAATCTGACACCCTCTTCGGGAGTGTTTGAAGACAGCTACAGTGTACTTAAATCTAATAAATACATACTTAAATTAATAAACATTTTTTAAAAAGGATAAGAAAGAATGAAAGACCAGGTAGGCCTGCCATCCTTAACTCTATCTGTCTGTATGTCTGTCTGTCTGTCTGATCCCCTGGAACTAGAGATGGGCCACCATATAGTTGCTGGTAGTTGATCTCAGGTTATCTATAAGAGGAGACAATGCTGTTAATTGTTGATCCCTTTCATTGGCCCCACACATGTTTAAATTTTTAGAAGTATATGTGAGGCTGTGTTTATGTACATCATATGCAGACCATAAGAGGGATTTAGATTCTCCAGAATATGACACCCTCTTCTAGAGTGTCTGAAGACAGCTTCAGTGTACTTATATCTAATAAATACATAAATAAATAAATAAACATTTTTTTAAAAGTATAAGAAAGAAAGAAAGACTAGGCAGGCCTGCCACCATGTCTGTCTGTCTGTCTGTCTGTCTGTCAGATACCCTGGAACTGGAGATGAGCCACCATATAGTTGATGGTAGTTGATTCCAGGTTCTCTGGAAGAGGAGACAATGCCTTTAATTGTTGAGCCCTTTCAGTGGCCCCACCCATCTTTAAATTTTTAGAAGTATATGTGAGGCTGTGTTCATGTACATCATATGCAGACCATAGGAGGGATATAGATTCTCCAGAATCTGACACCCTCTTCTGGAGTGCCTGAAGACAGCTACAGTGTACTTATATCTAATAAATAAATAAATAAATAAATAAATAAATAAATAAATGAATAAATAAATAATTAAATAAACATTTTTTAAAAAGGATAAGAAAGAAAGAAAAATCAGGCAGGCCTGCCATCCTTATCTCTGTCTGTCTGTCTGTCTGTCTTATCCCCTGGAACTTGAGATGGGCCACCATATAGTTGCTGGTAGTTGATCCCACGTTCTCTGGAAGAAGAGACAATGCTGTTAATTGTTGAGTCCTTTCAGTGTGCCCACCCATCTTTAAATTTTTAGAAGTATATGTGAGGCTGTGTTTATGTACATCATATGCAGACCATAAGAGGGATTTAGATTCTCAAGAAGATGACACACTCTTCTAGAGTGTCTGAAGACAGCTACAGTGTACTTATATCTAATAAATTCATAAATAAACAAATAAACATTTTTCAAAAAGGATAATAAAGAAAGAGAGACCAGGCAAGCCTCCCATCCTTGTCTGTCTGTCTGTCTGTCTGTTCCCCTGGAACTAGAGATGGGCCACCATATAATTGCTGGTAGTTGATCCCATGTTCTCTGGAAGAGGAGTCAGTGCTGTTAATTGTTGAGCCCTTTCAGTGGCCCCACCCATCTATAAATTTTTAGAAGTATATGTGAGTCTGTGTTCATGTACATCATATGCAGACCATAAGAGGGATATAGATTCTCCAGAATCTGACACCCTCTTCGGGAGTGTTTGAAGACAGCTACAGTGTACTTATATCTAATAAATACATACTTAAATTAATAAACATTTTTTAAAAAGGATAAGAAAGAATGAAAGACCAGGTAGGCCTGCCATCCTTAACTCTATCTGTCTGTATGTCTGTCTGTCTGTCTGATCCCCTGGAACTGGAGATGGGCCACCATATAGTTGCTGGTAGTTGATCCCAGGTTCTCTGGTAGAGGAGACAATGCTGTTAATTGTTGAGCCCTTTCAGTGGCCCCACCCATCTTTAAATTTTTAGAAGTATATGTGAGGCTGTGTTCATGTACATCATATGCAGACCATAAGAGGGATATTGATTCTCCAGAATCTGACACCCTCTTCTGGAGAGTCTGAAGACAGCTACAGTGTACTTATATCTAATAAATAAATAAATAAATATATAAATAAATAAATAAATAAATGAATAAATAAATAAATAAATAAACATTTTTTTAAAGGATAAGAAAGAAAGAAAAATCAGGCAGGCCTGCCATTCTTTTCTCTGTCTGTCTGTCTGTCTGTCTTATCCCCTGGAACTTGAGATGGGCCACCATATAGTTGCTTGTATTTGATCCAAGGATCTCTGGAAGAGGAGACAATGCTGTTAATTGTTGAGCCCTTTCAGTGGGCCCACCCTTCTTTAAATTTTTAGAAGTATATGTGAGGCTGTGTTTATGTACATCATATGCAGAAAAGAAGAGGGATTTAGATTACCCAGAAGATCACACCCTCTTCTAGAGTGTCTGAAGACAGCTAAAGTGTACTTATATCTAATAAATACATACTTAAATTAATAAACATTTTTTAAAAGTATAAGAAAGAAAGAAAGACCAGGCAGGCCTCCATCCTTATCTCTGTCAGTCTGTCTGTCTGTCTGATCCATTGGAACTGGAGATGGGCCACCATATAGTTGCTGGTAGTTGATCCCAGGTTTTCTGGAAGAAGAGACAATGCTGTTAATTGTTGAGCCCTTTCAGTGGCCCCACCCATCTTAAATTTTTAGAAGTGTATGTGAATCTGTGTTTATGTCCATCATATGCAGACCATAAGAGGGATTTAGATTCTCCAGAATCTGACACCCTCTTCTGGAGTGTCTGAAGACAGCTACAGTGTACTTATATCTAATAAATACATAAATAAATAAATAAATATTTTTTAAAAAGGATAAGAAAGAAAGAAAAACCAGGGAGGACTGCCACCCTTGTCTGTCTGTCTCTTTGTCTGCCTGATCCCCTGGAACTGGAGATGGGCCACCATATAGTTGCTGGTAGTTGATCCCAGGTTCCCTGTTAGAGGAGACAATGCTGTTAATTTTTGAGCCCTTTCAGTGGCCCCACACATCTTTAAATTTTTAGAAGTATATGTGAGGCTGTGTTTATGTACATCATATGCAGACCATACGAGGGATTTAGATTCTCCAGAATCTGACACCCTCTTCTGGAGTGTCTGAAGACAGCTACAGTGTACTTATATGTAATAAATAAATAAATAAATAAATAAATAAATAAATAAATAAATAAACATTTTTTTTAAAAGTATAAGAAAGAAAGAAAGACCAGGCAGGCCTCCATTCTTATCTCTGTCTGTCTGTCTGTCTGTCTGATACCCTGGAACTGGAGATGGGCCACCATATAGTTGCTGGTAGTTTATCCAAGGTTCTCTGGAAGAGGAGACAATGCTGTTAATTGTTGATCCCTTTCTGTGGCCCCACCCATCTTTAAAATTTTAGAAGTATATGTGAGGCTGTGTTTATGTACATCATATGCAGACCATAAGAGGGATTTAGATTCTCCAGAATCTGACACCCTCTTTTGGAGTATCTGAAGATAGCTACAGTGTACTTATATCTAATAAATAAATAAATAAATAAATAAATAAATAAATAAATAAACATTTTTTAAAAAGGATAAGAAAGAAAGAAAGACCAGGCAGGGCTGCCATCCTTATCTTTGTCTGTCTGTCTGTCTCTCTGTTTGTCTGTCTGTCTGATCTCCTGGAACTGGAGATGGGCCACCATTTTGTTGCTGGTAGTTGATCCCATGTCTTCTGAAGAGGAGACAATGCTGTTAATTGTTCAGCCCTTTCAGTGGCCCCACCCATCTTTAAATTTCTAGAAGTAAATGTGATGCTGTGTTTATGTACATCATATTCAGACCCTTAAAGAGGGATTTATATTCTCCAGAATCTGACACCGTCTTTTGGAGTGTCTATGACGGATACAGGGTACTTATATCTAATAAATACATAAATAAAGAAATAAACATTTTTTAAAAACGATAAGAAAGAAAGAAAGACCAGGCAGGCCTGCCATCCTTATCTCTGTCTGTCTGTCTGTCTGTCTGTCTGTCTGTCTGATCCTCTGGAACTGGAGATGGGCCACCATAGAGTTGCTTGTAGTTGATCCCAGGTTCTCTGGAAGAGGAGACAATGCTGTTAATTGTTGAGCCCTTTCAGTGGCCCCACCCATCTTTAAATTTTTAGAAGTATATGCGAGGCTGTGTTTATGTACCGAATATGCAGACCATAAGAGGGATTTAGATTCTCCAGAATCTGACACCCTCTTCTGGAGTGTCTGAAGACAGCTACAGTGTACTTATATCTAATAAATTCATAAATAAACAAATAAACATTTTTTAAAAAGGATAATAAAGAAAGAGAGACCAGGCAGTCCTGACATCCTTGTCTGTCTGTCTGTCTGTCTGATCCCCTGGAACTGGAGATGGGCCACCATATAATTGCTGGTAGTTGATCCCAGGTTCTCTGGAAGATGAGTCAGTGCTGTTAATTGTTGAGCCCTTTCAGTGGCCCCACCCATCTTTAAATTTTTAGAAGTATATGTGAGGCTGTGTTCATGTACATCATATGCAGACCATAACAGGGATATAGATTCTCCAGAATCTGACACCCTCTTCGGGAGTGTTTGAAGACAGCTACAGTGTACTTAAATCTAATAAATACATACTTAAATTAATAAACATTTTTTAAAAAGGATAAGAAAGAATGAAAGACCAGGTAGGCCTGCCATTCTTAACTCTATCTGTCTGTATGTCTGTCTGTCTGTCTGATCCCCTGGAACTGGAGATGGGCCACCATATCGTTGCTGGTAGTTGATCCCAGGTTCTCTATAAGAGAAGACAATGCTGTTAATTGTTGATCCCTTTCATTGGCCCCACACATCTTTAAATTTTTAGAAGTAAATGTGAGGCTGTGTTTATGTACATCATATGCAGACAATAAGAGGGATATAGATTCTCCAGAATCTGACACCTTCTTCTGGAGTGTCTGAAGACAGCTACAGTGTACTTATATCTAATAAATACATAAATAAATAAATAAATAAATAAATAAATAAATAAATAAATAAACATTTTTTAAAAGGGATAAGAAAGAAAGAAAAACCAGGCAGGCCTGCCATCCTTGTCTGTCTTTCTCTCTGTCTGTCTGTCTTGCCTAGCCCCTTGAGTAGCCTAGCCTAGTCCCTTGCCTTGACTAGCCCAGCCCCTTGCCTAGCCTAGCCTAGCCCAGCCCTGCCTTGCCTAGCCCTGCCTATCCCTGTCTTTAACCAGGCTGGCCTCGATCTCAGAAACTGACTGCCTCTGCCTCCAGAGTGCTCTCATTAAGAGCTCGAGCCACCACTGACTGTTGGGTTTTCTAAGTCTTACATAGGTATGGTCTGTTTCTCAGCTGTGAAACCCTAATTAACACATGTAGTCTGTCCTAGGTCAGCCATAGCTACAGACTGAGGCCTTTTCTAAAACAAAACAAAAGAAAACAAAAAATAGAAATAATAAAATAAATAAATTAAGCAACCACATGATATCTTTTCTTTCTTTCAATGATACTCAGAGCTTGAAGCAGTTCACCCATGAGACCTCAGCTCCGGACATTGAGGCTCTTTCCCTAACAAGTATTATGGCTGAACCTGAGGGGTTCTACTGCTGATTTGGGTCCCCCACTTTAAAAAAATAGTTGTTTTCAAAGGCTGCAGGTTCTTAGCCCTGTTCCTTGTTACAGTTGAGTCACAGCCCTGAAAGTTCAGTGGTAGTTAAAGGCACTGAGAAGGGCTTCCTATAGACATCAAAGACCAAGTCTTTGTTTTTAAAAAGTTAATCTGGATTCCCCCACCCCCTGGCATCCTTAGAATGCCTAGAAAGGAAGGCAGGGACCTGGGCAGAAGGGTGCAAGGCTACTGGTGTTTGTAAGTGGTAACAGAAAGCTTTCTCTTGTTGGTACCCTACCCCAAGTTACACTGTCACTTCTTTTTCCTAGTTGTTGTTTTGTCGGTTTGTATTCTCAACATAGACCCTTTTCCTTCCTAACCTTGGCTGTCCTGAACCTTACTGTCCTTGAACTCAGTGATTTGCCTGTCTTGCTGGGATGAAACTGTGAGCTACCATCCAGAAGGAATGCTGAGGTTAGATTGGGGTCTCTTCCATTTTCCTCTATGAACATGCATATGGCAGGCCTGATCTTTCTTTTTTACTTTTCCTTTTCTTTTTAAAGATTTATTTATTTATTATATTTAAGTATGCTGTAGCTATCTTCAGACAGTCCAGAAGAGGGTGTCAGATTCTGAAGAATCTAAATCATTCTTATTGTCTGCATATGATGTATATAAACACAGCCTCACATATACTCAAAAAAAAAGAAAGATGTGGCTACAGAGAGGGCTCAACAATTAAGAGCATTGTCTCCTCTTCCAGAGAACCTGGGCTCAATTACCAGTATTATATATGGTGGCCCATCTCCAGTTCCAGGGGATCTAATACTCTGTTCTGGAGTCTGTGGGCACAGCATACACATGCAAAACATTCTTACACAATCATTGAGAGAGGAGAGAGAGGGGTTGAGAGAGAGGGGAGGTAATCATACCTCCTGACGAGTTTGAAGACCTGAGCTTCATCACTCACACAAATAAATAAATGCAAAATATTTTTTTATAAATAAACTCTGCCATTGCCCTTTAAAAATTCCTAGAAAACAAGTTTTATAAGCAACAGTTATATTTACTATATCTAAAGGACAGTCATGAGCATATTCAATAAATAGAAAAAGGCCTGTTAGTCTTAGAAATGGAAAAGACAAACCAAGGAAGGTTTGCAATTACATAATGAGGCAGCTCAGCCCAGCTCTAAGGTTGGAAATAAGACTCGAGAATAGGATACACCTGAAGACAGCCAGCCATTGTTTTTTGTTTTGGAGGCTGAAAGGATACACCTGAAGACAGCCAATGCTGTGTGATGGTGATCTGGTATTTTTTTTTTTAATTTTTAAAAACTTTAACACTTTTTATAAAACTTTTATAAAAACTTTTTCTTTCTTTCCTTTCCTTTCTTTCCTTACCCTAGCCCCTACCCTAGCCCTGTCTTTCACCAGGGTGGCCTCGAACTCAGAAACTGACTGCCTCTGCCTACAAAGTGCTCTCATTAAGAGCTTGAGCCACCACTGAATGTAGGGTTTTCTAAGCCTTACCTTGCTCTTGGTGTCTGTTCTCAGCTGTGAAACGCTAATTAACACAAGTAGGCAGTCCTGGGTCAGCCAGAGCTACAGACTGAGGACTTCTCTAAAAACAAATAAAACAAAACAAAACAACAAATAGAAATAATAAAATACATAAATTAAGCAACCACAGCATAGCTTTTCTCTCTCTAGGTGGTACTCAGAAATTCCAGCAGTTGGCCTGTGACAACTCAGCTCAGTATATGTGAGGCTGTGTTTATGTACATAATATGCAGACCATAAGAGGGATTTACATTCTCCAGAATCTGACACCCTCCTCTGGAGTGTCTAAAGAAAGCTACAGTGTACTTATATCTAAGAAATACATAAATAAATAAATAAATAAATAAATAAATATTTTTTAAAAAGAATAAGAAAGAAAGAAAGACCAGGCAGGCCTGCCATCATTATCTCTGTCTGTCTGTCTGTCGGTCTGATCACTGGAACTGGAGATGGGCCACCTTGTAGGAGCTGGTAGTTGATCCCAGGTTCTCTGGAAGAGGAGACAATGCTGTTAATTGTTGAGCCCTTTCAGTGGCCCCACCCATTTTTAATTTTTAGAAGTATATGTGAGGCTGTGTTTATGTACATCATATTCAGAACATAAGAGGGATTTAGATTCTCCAGAATCTGACACCCTCTTCTGGAGTGTCTGAAGACGGCTACAGTGTACTTATATCTAATAAATACATAAATAAATAAATAAATAAATAAATAAATAAATAAATAACATTTTTTTAAAAGTATAAGAAATAAAGAAAAACCAGGCAGGCCTGTCATCCTTATCTCTGTCTGTCTGTCTGTCTGTCTGTCCCACTGGAACGGGAGATGGGCCACCATAAGGTGCTGGTAGTTTATCCCAGGTTCTCTGAAAGAGGAGACAATGCTGTTAATTGTTGAGCCCTCTCATTGGCCCCGCACATCTTTAAATTTTTAGAAGTATATGTGAGGCTGTGTTTATGTACATCATATGCAGACCATAAGTGGGATTTAGATTCTCCAGAATCTGACACCCTCTTCTGGAGTGTCTGAACAGCTACAGTGTACTTATATCTACTAAATACATAAATAAATAAATAAATAAATAAACATTTTTTTAAAAGGAAAAGAAAAAAGAAAGACAAGGAAGGCCTGCCATCCATATCTCTGCCTGTCTGTCTGTCTGTCTATCTGATCCCCGGGAACTGGAGATGGGCCACCATATAGTGGCTGGTAGTTGATCCAAGGTTCTCTGGAAGAGGAGACAATGCTCTTAATTGTTGAGCCCTTTCAGTTCCCCCACACTTCTTTAAATATTTAGAAGTATATGTGAGGCTGTGTTTATGTACATCATATTCAGATTATAAGGGATTTAGATTCTCCAGAATCTGACACCCTCTACTGGAGTGTCTGAAGACAGCTACAGTGTACTTATAATAAATAAATAAATAAATAAATAAATAAATAAATAAATAAATAAATAAATAAATAGATAAATAAACATTTTTTAAAAAGGATAAGAAAGAAAGTAAGACCAGGCAGGCCTGCCATCCTTATCTCTGTCTGTCTGTCTGTCTGTCTGTCTGATCCCCTGGAACTGGAGATGTGCTACCATATAGTTGCTCGTAGTTGAACCCAGGTTCTCTGGAAGAGGAGACAATGCTGTTAATTGTTGAGCCCTATCAGTGGCCCTACCCATCTTTAAATTTTTAGAAGTGTATGTGAGGCTGTGTTTATGTACATCATATGCAGACCAGAACAGGGATTTAGATTCATCAGAATCTGACACCCTCTTCTGGAGTGTCTGAAGACAGCTACAGTGTACTTATATCTAATAAATACATAAATAAATAAAAATTTTTTAAAAAGGATAAGAAAGAAAGAAAGACCAGGCAGGCCTGCCATCCTTATCCTTGTCTGTCTTCTGTCTCTCTGATCCTCTGGGAGTGGAGATGGGCCACCATATAGTTGCAGGTAGTTGATCCCAGGTTCTCTATAAGAGGAGACAATGCTGTTAATTGCTGAGCCCTTTCAGTGCCCCCCCACCTTTAAATTTTAAGAAGTAAATGTGAGGCTTTGTTTATGTACATCATATGCAGACCATAAGAGGGATTTAGATTCTCCAGAATCTGACACCTTCTTCTGGAGTGTCTGAAGATGGCTACAGTGTACTTATATCTAATAAACATATAAATAAATAAATAAATAAACATTTTTTAAAAAGGATAAGAAAGAAAGAAAGACCAGGCAAACCTTCCATCCTTATCTCTGTCAGTCTGTCTGTCTGTCAGTCTGTCTGATCCCTTGGAACTGGAGATGGGCCACCATATAGTTGCTGTTAGTTGATCCCAGGTTCTCTGGAAGAGGAGACAATGCTGTTAATTGATGAGCCCAATCAGTGGCCCTACCCATCTTTAAATATTTAGAAGTATATGTGAGGAAGTGTTTATGTACATCATATGCAGACCATAAGAGGGATTTAGATTCTCCAGAATCTGACACCCTCTTCTGGAGTGTCTGAAGACAGCTACAGTGTACTTATATCTCATAAATACATAAATAAATAAATAAATAAATAAATAAATAAATAAATATTTTTTTAAAAAGGATAAGAAAGAAAGAAAGACCAGGCAGGCCTGCCATCCTTATCTCTGTCTTTCTGTCTGTCTGATCCCGTGGAACTGGAGATGGGCCACCTTGTAGGTGCTGGTAGTTGATCCCACCTTCTCTGGAAGAGGAGACAATGCTGTTAATTGTTGAGCCCTTTCAGTGGCCCCACCCATTTTTAATTTTTAGAAGTATATGTGAGGCTGTGTTTATGTACATCATATTCAAACGATAAGAGGGATTTAGATTCTCCAGAATCTGACACCCTCTTCTGGAGTGTCTGAAGACGGCTACAGTGTACTTATATCTAATAAATAAATAAATAAATAAATAAATAAATAAATAAATAAACATTTTTTAAAAAGTATAAGAAATAAAGAAAGACCAGGCAGGCCTGCCATCCTTATCTCTGTCTCTCTGTCTGTCTGTCTGTCTGATTCGTGGAACTGGAGATGGGCCACCTTGTAGGTGCTGGTAGTTTATCCCAGGTTCTCTGGAAGAGGAGACAATGCTGTTAATTGTTGAGCTTTTAGAGTGGCCCCACCCTTCTTTAAATTTTTAGAAGTATATGTGAGGCTTTGTTTATGTACATCATATGCAGACCATAAGAGGGATTTAGATTCTCCAGAATCTGACACCCTCTTCTGGAGTGTCTGAAGACAGCTACAGTGTACTTATATATACTAAATACATAAATAAATATATAAATAAACATTTTTTTAAAAAGGATAAGAAAGAAAGAAAGACCAGGCAGGCCTGCCATCCTTAGCACTGTCTGTCTGTCTGTCTGTCTGATCCCCTGGAACTGGAGATGGGCCACCATATAGTTGCTGGTAGTTGAACCAAGGTTCTCTGGAAGAGGAGACAATGCTCTTAATTGTTGAGCTTTTAGAGTGGCCGCACACTTCTTTAAATATTTAGAAGTATATGTGAGGCTGTGTTTATGTACATCATATGCAGACCATAAGAGGGATTTAGATTCTCCAGAATCTGACACCCTCTTCGGTAGTGTCTGAACAGATACAGTGTACTTATATCTACTAAATAAATAAATAAATAAATAAATAAACATTTTTTAAAAAGGATAAGAAAGAAAGAAAAACCAGGCAGGCCTGCCATCCATATCTCTGCCTGTCTGTCTGTCTGTCTATCTGATCCCCGGGAACTGGAGATGGGCCACCATATAGTTGCTGGTAGTTGATCCCAGGTTCTATGGAAGAGGAGACAATGCTCTTAATTGTTGAGCCCTTTCAGTGGCCCCACACTTCTTTAAATATTTAGAGGTATATGTGAGGCTGTGTTTATGTACATCATATTCAGATCATAAGAGGATTTAGATTCTCCAGAATCTGACACCCTCTACTGGAGTGTCTGAAGACAGCTACAGTGTACTTATATCTAATAAATAAATAGATAAATAAATAAATAAATAAATAAATAAACATTTTTTAAAAAGGATAAGAAAGAAAGTAAGACCAGGCAGGCCTGCCATCCTTATCTCTGTCTGTCTGTCTGTCTGTCTGTCTATCTGATCCCCGGGAACTGGAGATGGGCCACCATATAGTGCTGGTAGTTGATCCAAGGTTCTATGGAAGAGGAGACAATTCGGTTAATTGTTGAGCCCTTTCAGTGGCCCCACACTTCTTTAAATATTTAGAAGTTTATGTGAGGCTGTGATTATGTACATCATATTCAGATTATAAGAGGATTTAGATTCTCCAGAATCTGACACCCTCTACTGGAGTGACTGAAGACAGCTACAGTGTACTTATATATAATATATAAATAAATAAATAAATAAATAAACATTTTTTAAAAAGGATAAGAAAGAAAGAATAACCAGGCAGGCCTGCCATCCTCATCACTGTCTGTATGTCTGTCTGTCTGATCCCCTGGAACTGGAGATGGGCCACCATATAGTTGCTGGTAGTTGATCCCAGGTACTCTGGAAGAGGAGACAATGCTGTTAATTGTTGAGCCCTTTCAGTGGCGCCACCCATCTTTAAATATTTAGAGGTATATGTGAGGCTGTGTTTATGTACATCATATGCAGACCATAAGAGGGATTTAGATTCTCCAGAATCTGACACCCTCTTCTGGAGTGTCTGAAGACAGCTACAGTGTACTTTTATCTAATAAATAAATAGATAAATAAATAAATAAATAAACATTTTTTAAAAAGTATAAGAAAGAAAAAAAGACCAGGCAGGCCTGCCATCCATATCTCTGTCTGTCTGTCTGTCTGTCTATCTGATCCCCGGGAACTGGAGATGGGCCACCATATTGTGCTGGTAGTTGATCCAAGGACTCTGGAAGAGGAGACAATTCGGATAATTGTTGAGCCCTTTCAGTGGCCCCACACTTCTTTAAATATTTAGAAGTTTATGTGAGGCTGTGTTTATGTACATCATATTCAGATTATAAGAGGATTTAGATTCTCCAGAATCTGACACCCTCTACTGGAGTGACTGAAGACAGCTACACTGTACTTATATATAATAAATAAATAAATAAATAAATAAATAAATACATACATACATACATAAACATTTTTTAAAAAGGATAAGAAAGAAAGAAAGACCAGGCAGGCCTGCCATCCTCATCACTGTCTGTATGTCTGTCTGTCTGATCCCCTGGAACTGGAGATGGGCCACCATATAGTTGCTGGTAGTTGATCCCAGGTACTCTGGAAGAGGAGACAATGCTGTTAATTGTTGAGCCCTTTCAGTGGCGCCACCCATCTTTAAATATTTAGAGGTATATGTGAGGCTGTGTTTATGTACATCATATGCAGACCATAAGAGGGATTTAGATTCTCCAGAATCTGACACCCTCTTCTGGAGTGTCTGAAGACAGCTACAGTGTACTTTTATCTAATAAATAAATAGATAAATAAATAAATAAATAAACATTTTTTAAAAAGTATAAGAAAGAAAGAAAGACCAGGCAGGCCTGCCATCCATATCTCTGTCTGTCTGTCTGTCTGTCTATCTGATCCCCGGAAACTGGAGATGGGCCACCATATTGTGCTGGTAGTTGATCCAAGGTTCTCTGGAAGAGGAGACAATTCGGTTAATTGTTGAGCCCTTTCAGTGGCCCCACACTTCGTTAAATATTTAGAAGTTTATGTGAGGCTGTGTTTATGTACATCATATTCAGATTATAAGAGGATTTAGATTCTCCAGAATCTGACACCCTCTACTGGAGTGACTGAAGACAGCTACAGTGTACTTATATATAATAAATAAATAAATAAATAAATAAATAAATAAATAAATAAATAAACATTTTTTAAAAAGGATAAGAAAGAAAGAAAGACCAGGCAGGCTTGCCATCCTTATCACTGTCTGTATGTCTGTCTGTCTGATCCCCTGGAACTGGAGATGGGCCACCATATAGTTGCTGGTAGTTGATCCCAGGTACTCTGGAAGAGGAGACAATGCTGTTAATTGTTGAGCCCTATCAGTGGTGCCACCCATCTTTAAATATTTAGAGGTATATGTGAGGCTGTGTTTATGTACATCATATGCAGACCATAAGAGGGATTTAGATTCTCCAGAACCTGACACCCTCTTCTGGAGTGTCTGAAGACAGCTACAGTGTACTTATATCTAATAAATAAATAGATAAATAAATAAATAAATAAATAAACATTTTTTAAAAAGTATAAGAAAGAAAGAAAGACCAGGCAGGCCTGCCATCCATATCTCTGTCTGTCTGTCTGTCTGTCTGTAGGTCTGTCTATCTGATCCCCGAGAACTGGAGATGGGCCACCATATAGTGCTGGTAGTTGATCCAAGGTTCTCTGGAAAAGGAGACAATTCGGTTAATTGTTGAGCCCTTTCAGTGGCCCCACACTTCTTTAAATATTTAGAAGTTTATGTGAGGCTGTGTTTATGTACATCATATTCAGATTATAAGAGGATTTAGATTCTCCAGAATCTGACACCCTCTACTGGAGTGACTGAAGACAGATACAGTGTACTTATATATAATAAATAAATAAATAAATAAATAAATAAATAAATAAATAAACATTTTTTAAAAAGGATAAGAAAGAAAGTAAGACCAGGCTGGCCTGCCATCCTTATCTCTGTCTGTCTGTCTGTCTGTCTGATCCCCTGGAACTGGAGTTGGGCTACCATAAAGTTGCTGGTAGTTGATCCCAGGTTCACTGGAAGAGGAGACAATGCTGTTAATTGTTGAGCCCTTTCAGTGGCGCCACCCATCTTTAAATATTTAGAGGTATATGTGAGGCTGTGTTTATGTATATCATATGCAGACCATAAGAGGGATTTAGATTCTCCAGAATCTGACACCCTCTTCTGGAGTGTCTGAAGACAGCTACAGTGTACTTATATCTAATAAATAAATAGATAAATAAATAAATAAATAAATAAATAAATAAATAAACATTTTTTAAAAAGTATAAGAAAGAAAGAAAGACCAGGCAGGCCTGCCATCCATATCTCTGTCTGTCTGTCTGTCTGTCTATCTGATCCCCGGGAACTGGAGATGGGCCACCATATAGTGCTGGTAGTTGATCCAAGGTTCTCTGGAAGAGGAGACAATTCGGTTAATTGTTGAGCCCTTTCAGTGGCCCCACACTTCTTTAAATATTTAGAAGTTTATGTGAGGCTGTGTTTATGTACATCATATTCAGATTATAAGAGGATTTAGATTCTCCAGAATCTGACACCCTCTACTGGAGTGACTGAAGACAGCTACAGTGTACTTATATATAATAAATAAATAAATAAATAAATAAATAAATAAATATTTTTTAAAAAGGATAAGAAAGAAAGAAAGACCAGGCAGGCTTGCCATCCTTATCACTGTCTGTATGTCTGTCTGTCTGATCCCCTGGAACTGGAGATGGGCCACCATATAGTTGCTGGTAGTTGATCCCAGGTACTCTGGAAGAGGAGACAATGCTGTTAATTGTTGAGCCCTATCAGTGGTGCCACCCATCTTTAAATATTTAGAGGTATATGTGAGGCTGTATTTATGTACATCATATGCAGACCATAAGAGGGATTTAGATTCTCCAGAACCTGACACCCTCTTCTGGAGTGTCTGAAGACAGCTACAGTGTACTTATATCTAATAAATACATAAATAAATAAATAAATAAACATTTTTTAAAAAGTATAAGAAATAAAGAAAGACCAGGCGGGCCTGCCATCCTTATCTCTGTCTCTCTGTCTGTCTGTCTGTCTGATCCACTGGAACTGGAGATGGGCCACCATAAGGTACTGGTAGTTTATCCCAGGTTCTCTGAAAGAGGAGACAATGCTGTTAATTGTTGAGCCCTCTCAGTGGCCCGACACATCTTTAAATTTTTAGAAGTATATGTGAGGCTGTGTTTATGTACATCATATGCAGACCATAAGAGGGATTTAGATTCTCCAGAATCTGACACCCTCTTCTGGAGTGTCTGAAGACAGCTACAGTGTACTTATATCTAATAAATACATAAATAAATATATAAATAAACATTTTTTTAAAAAGGATAAGAAAGAAAGAAAGACCAGGCAGGCCTGCCATCCTTATCACTGTCTCTATGTCTGTCTGTCTGATCCCCTGGAGCTGGAGATGGGCCACCATATAGTTGCTGGTAGTTGATCCCAGGTACTCTGGAAGAGGAGACAATGCTGTTAATTGTTGAGCCCTTTCAGTGGCGCCACCCATCTTTAAATATTTAGAGGTATATGTGAGGCTGTGTTTATGTACATCATATGCAGACCATAAGAGGCATTTAGATTCTCCAGAATCTGACACCCTCTTCTGGAGTGTCTGAAGACAGCTACAGTGTACTTATATCTAATAAATAAATAGATAAATAAATAAATAAATAAATAAATAAATAAATAAATAAACATTTTTTAAAAAGTATAAGAAAGAAAGAAAGACCAGGCAGGCCTGCCATCCATATCTCTGTCTGTCGGTCTGTCTGTCTATCTGATCCCCGGGAACTGGAGATGGGCCACCATATAGTGCTGGTAGTTGATCCAAGGTTCTCTGGAAGAGGAGACAATTAGGTTAATTGTTGAGCCCTTTCAGTGGCCCCACACTTCTTTAAATATTTAGAAGTTTATGTGAGGCTGTGTTTATGTACATCATATTCAGATTATAAGAGGATTTAGATTCTCCAGAATCTGACACCCTCTACTGGAGTGACTGAAGACAGCTACAGTGTACTTATATATAATAAATAAATAAATAAATAAATAAATAAATAAATAAATAAACATTTTTTAAAAAGGATAAGAAAGAAAGAAAGACCAGGCAGGCCTGCCATTCTTATCACTGTCTGTATGTCTGTCTGTCTGATCCCCTGGAACTGGAGATGGGCCACCATATAGTTGCTGGTAGTTGATCCCAGGTACTCTGGAAGAGGACATAATGCTGTTAATTATTGAGCCCTTTCAGTGGCGCCACCCATCTTTAAATATTTAGAGGTATATGTGAGGCTGTGTATATGTACATCATATGCAGACCATAAGAGGGATTTAGATTCTCCAGAACCTGACACCCTCTTCTGGAGTGTCTGAAGACATCTACAGTGTACTTATATCTAATAAATAAATAAATAAATAAATTAACATTTTTTAAAAAGTATAAGAAAGAAAGAAAGACCAGGCAGGCCTGCCATCCATATCTCTGTCTGTCTGTCTGTCTGTCTGTCTATCTGATCCCCGGGAACGGGAGATGGGCCACCATATAGTGCTGGTAGTTGATCCAAGGTTCTCTGGAAGAGGAGACAATTCGGTTAATTGTTGAGCCCTTTCAGTGGCCCCACACTTCTTTAAATATTTAGAAGTTTATGTGAGGCTGTGTTTATGTACATCATATTCAGATTATAAGAGGATTTAGATTCTCCAGAATCTGACACCCTATACTGGAGTGACTGAAGACAGATACAGTGTACTTATATATAATAAATAAATAAATAAATAAATAAATAAATAAATAAATAAATAAACATTTTTTAAAAAGGATAAGAAAGAAAGTAAGACCAGGCTGGCCTGCCATCCTTATCTCTGTCTGTCTGTCTGTCTGTCTGATCCCCTGGAACTGGAGTTGGGCTACCATAAAGTTGCTGGTAGTTGATCCCAGGTTCTCTGGAAGAGGAGACAATGCTGTTAATTGTTGAGCCCTATCAGTGGCCCTACCCATCTTTAAATATTTAGAAGTATATGTGAGGCTGTGTTTATGTACATCATATGCAGACCATAAGAGGGATTTAGATCCTCCAGAATCTGACACCCTCTTCTGGAGTGTCTGAAGACAGCTACAGTGTACTTATATCTAATAAATACATAAATAAATAAATAAATAAACATTTTTTAAAAAATATAAGAAATAAAGAAAGACCAGGCAGGCCTGCCATCCTTATCTCTGTCTCTCTGTCTGTCTGTCTGTCTGATCCACTGGAACTGGAGATGGGCCACCATAAGTTGCTGGTAGTTTATCCCAGGTTCTCTGAAAGAGGAGACAATGCTGTTAATTGTTGAGCCCTCTCAGTGGCCCGACACATCTTTAAATTTTTAGAAGTATATGTGAGGCTGTGTTTATGTACATCATATGCAGACCATAAGAGGGATTTAGATTCTCCAGAATCTGACACCCTCTGCTGGAGTGTCTGAAGACAGCTACAGTGTACTTATATCTAATAAATACATAAATAAATATATAAATAAACATTTTATTAAAAAGGATAAGAAAGAAAGAAAGACCAGGCAGGCCTGCCATCCTTATCACTGTCTGTATGTCTGTCTGTCTGATCCCCTGGAACTGGAGATGGGCCACCATATAGTTGCTGGTAGTTGATCCCAGGTACTCTGGAAGAGGAGACAATGCTGTTAATTGTTGAGCCCTTTCAGTGGCGCCACCCATCTTTAAATATTTAGAGGTATATGTGAGGCTGTGTTTATGTACATCATATGCAGACCATAAGAGGGATTTAGATTCTCCAGAATCTGACACCCTCTTCTGGAGTGTCTGAAGACAGCTACAGTGTACTTATATCTAATAAATAAATAGATAAATAAATAAATAAATAAATAAATAAATAAATAAATAAACATTTTTAAAAATGTATAAGAAAGAAAGAAAGACCAGGCAGGCCTGCCATCCATATCTCTGTCTGTCTGTCTGTCTGTCTATCTGATACCCGGGAACTGGAGATGGGCCACCATATAGTGCTGGTAGTTGATCCAGGGTTCTCTGGAAGAGGAGACAATTCGGTTAATTGTTGAGCCCTTTCAGTGGCCCCACACTTCTTTAAATATTTAGAAGTTTATGTGAGGCTGTGTTTATGTACATCATATTCAGATTATAAGAGGATTTAGATTCTCCAGAATCTGACACCCTCTACTGGAGAGACTGAAGACAGCTACGGTGTACTTATATATAATAAATAAATAAATAAATAAATAAATAAATAAATAAATAAATAAACATTTTTTAAAAAGGATAAAAAAGAATTTAAGACCAGGCAGGCCTGCCATCCTTATCTCTGTCTGTCTGTCTGTCTGTCTGATCCCCTGGAACTGGAGTTGGGCTACCATAAAGTTGCTGGTAGTTGATCCCAGGTTCTCTCGAAGAGGAGACAATGCTGTTAATTGTTGAGCCCTATAAGTGGCCCTACCGATCTTTAAATATTTAGAAGTATATGTGAGGCTGTGTTTATGTACATCATATGGAGACCATAAGAGGGATTTAGATTCTTCAGAATCTGACACCCTCTACTGGAGTGTCTGAACAGCTACAGTGTACTTATATCTAATAATTACATAAATAAATAAATAAATAAATAAATAAATAAATAAATAAATAAATATTTTTTAAAAAGGATAAGAAAGAAAGAAAGACCAGGCAGGCCTGCCATCCATATCTCTGCCTGTCTGTCTGTCTGTCTATCTGATCCCCGGGAACTGGAGATGGGCCACCATATAGTTGCTGGTAGTTGATCCAAGGTTCTCTGGAAGAGGAGACAATGCTCTTAATTGTTGAGCCCTATCAGTGGCCCTACCCATATTTAAATTTTTAGAAGTATATGTGAGTCTGTGTTTATGTACATCATATGCAGACCATAAGAGGGATTTAGATTCTCCAGAATCTGACACCCTCTTCTGGAGTGTCTGAAGACTGCTACAGTGTACTTATATCTAATAAATAAATAAATAAATAAATAAATAAATAAATAAACATTATTTAAACCGGATAAGAAAAAAAGAAAGACCAGGCAGGCCTACCATCCTTATCTCTGTCTGTCTGTCTATCAGTCGTTCTGATCCCCTGGAACTGGAGATGGGCCACAATATAGGTGCTGGTAGTTGATCCCAGGTTCTCTGGAAGAGGAGACAATGCTGTTAATTGTTGAGTGCTTTCAGTGGCCCCACCCATCGTTAAATTTTTAGTAGTATATGTGAGGCTGTGTTTATGTACATCATATGCAGACCATAAGAGGGATTTAGATTCTCCAGAATCTGACACCCTCTTCTGGAGTGTCTGAAGACAGCTACAGTGTACTTATATCTAATAAATACATAAATAAATAAACATTTTTTAAAAAGGATAATAAAGAAAGAAAGACCGGGCAGGCCTGCCATCCTTATCTCTGTCTATCTGTCTGTCTGTCTGATCCCCTGGAACTGGAGATGGGCCACCTTGTAGATGCTTGTAGTTGATCCCAGGTTCTCTGGAAGAGGAGACAATGCTGTTAATTGTTTAGCCCTTTCAGTGGCCCCACCCATTTTTAATTTTTACAAGTATATGTGAGGCTGTGTTTATGTACATCATATTCAGACCATAAGAGGGATTTAGATTCTCCAGAATCTGACACCATCTTCTGGAGTGTCTGAAGACGGCTACAGTGTACTTATTTCTAATAAATACATAAATAAATAAATAAATGAATAAATAAACATTTTTTAAAAAGTATAAGAAATAAAGAAAGACAAGTCAGGCCTGCCATCCATATCTCTGTCTCTCTGTCTGTCTGTCTGTCTGATCCACAGGAACTGGAGATGGGCCACCATAAGGTGCTGGTAGTTTATCCCAGGTTCTCTGAAAGAGGAGACAATGCTGTTAATTGTTGAGCCCTCTCAGTGGCCCCACACATCTTTAAATTTTTAGAAGTATACGTGAGGCTGTGTTTATGTACATCATATGCAGACCATAAAAGGGATTTAGATTCTCCAGAATCTGACACCCTCTTCTGGAGTGTCTGAAGACAGTTACAGTGTACTTATATCCAATAAATACATAAATAAATATATAAATAAACATTTTTTTAAAAAGGATAAGAAAGAAAGAAAGACCAGGCAGGCCTGCCATCCTTATCACTGTCTGTATGTCTGTCTGTCTGATCCCCTGGAACTGGAGATGGGCCACCATATAGTTGCTGGTAGTTGATCCCAGGTACTCTGGAAGAGGAGACAATGCTGTTACTTGTTGAGCTTTTAGAGTGGCCCCACCCTTCTTTAAATTTTTAGAAGTATATGTGAGGCTGTGTTTATGTACATCATATGCAGACCATAAGAGGGATTTAGATTATCCAGAATCTGACACTCTCTTCTGGAGTGTCTGAACAGCTACAGTGTACTTATATCTAATAATAAATAAATAAATAAATAAATAAATAAATAAATAAATAAATAAATAAATAAATAAACATTTTTTTAAAAAAAGTATAAGAAAGAAAGAAAGACCAGGCAGGCCTGCCATCCTTATCACTGTCTGTCTGTCTGTCTGTCTGATCCCCTAGAATTGGAGATGGGCCACCTTTTAGGTGCTGGTAGTTGATCCCAGGTTCTCTGGAAGAGGAGACAATGCTGTTAATTGTTGAGTCCTTTCAGTGGCCCCAACTATTTATAATTTTTAGAAGTTTATGTGAGGCTGTGTTTATGTACATCATATTCAGACCATAAGAGGGATTTAGATTCTCTAGAATCTGACACCCTTTTCTGGAGTGTCTGAAGACGGCTACACTGTACTTATATCTAATAAATAAATAAATAAATAAATAAATAAATAAATAAATAAATAAACATTTTTAAAAAGTATAAGAAATACAGAAAGACCAGGCAGGCCTGCCATCCATATCTCTGTCTCTCTGTCTGTCTGTCTGTCTGATCCCCTGGAACTGGAGATGGGCCACCATAAGGTGCTGGTAGTTTATCCCAGGTTCTCTGAAAGAGGAGACAATGCTGTTAATTGTTGAGCCCTCTCAGTGGCCCCACCCATCTTTAAATTTTTAGAAGTATATGCAAGGCTGTATTTATGTACCGAATATGCAGACCATAAGAGGGATTTAGATTCTCCAGAATCTGACACCCTCTTCTGGAGTGTCTGAAGACAGCTACAGTGTACATATATCTAATAAATACATAAATAAATATATAAATTAACATTTTTTAAAAAAGGATAATAAAGAAAGAAAGACCAGGCAGGCCTGCCATCCTTATCACTGTCTGTATGTCTGTCTGTCTGATCCCCTGGAACTGGAGATGGGCCACCATATAGTTGCTGGTAGTTGATCCCAGGTACTCTGGAAGAGGAGACAATGCTGTTAATTGTTGAGCTTTTAGAGTGGCCCCACCCTTCTTTAAATTTTTAGAAGTATATGTGAGGCTGTGTTTATGTACATCATATGCAGACCATAAGAGGGATTTATATTCTCCAGAATCTGACACCCTCTTCTGGAGTGTCTGAAGACAGCTACAGTGTACTTATATCTAATAAATAAATAGATAAATAAATAAATAAATAAATAAACATTTTTTAAAAAGGATAAGAAATAAAGAAAGACCAGGCAGGCCTGCCATCCATATCTCTGCCTGTCTGTCTGTCTGTCTATCTGATCCGCGGGAACTGGAGATGGGCCACCATATAGTTGCTGGTCGTTGATCCAAGGTTCTCTGGAAGAGGAGACAATGCTCTTAATTGTTGAGCCCTATCAGTGGCCCTACCCATCTTTAAATTTTTAGAAGTATATGTGAGTCTGTGTTTATGTACATCATAGGCAGACCATAAGAGGGATTTAGATTCTCCAGAATCTGACACCCTCTTCTGGAGTGTCTGAAGACAGCTACAGTGTACTTATATCTAATAAATACATAAATAAATAAATAAATAAATAAATAAATAAATAAATAAATAAACATTATTTAAACCTGATAAGAAAAAAAGAAAGGCCAGGCAGGCCTACCATCCTTATCTCTGTCTGTCTGTCTATCAGTCGTTCTGATCCCCTGGAACTGGAGATGGGCCACCATATAAGTGCTGGTAGTTTATCCCAGGTTCTCTGGAAGAGGAGACAATGCTGTTAATTGTTGAACACTTTCAGTGGCCCCACACATCGTTAAATTTTTAGTAGTATATGTGAGGCTGTGTTTATGTACATCATATGCAGACCATAAGAGGGATTTAGATTCTCCAGAATCTGACACCCTCTTCTGGAGTGTCTGAAGACAGCTACAGTGTACTTATATCTAATAAATACATAAATAAATAAACATTTTTTAAAAAGGATAATAAAGAAAGAAAGACCAGGCAGGCCTGCCATCCTAATCTCTGTCAGTCTGTCTGTCTGTCAGACTGTCTGATCCCTTGGAACTGGAGATGGGCCACCATATAGTTGCTGTTAGTTGATCCCAGGTTCTCTGGAAGAGGAGACAATGCTATTAATTGTTGAGCCTTTTCAGTGGCTCCACCTATCTTTAAATTTTTAGAAGTATATGTTAGGCTGTGTTTATGTACATCATATGCAGACCATAAGAGGGATTTAGTTTCTCCAGAATCTGACACCTTCTACTGGAGTGTCTGAAGACAACTACAGTGTACTTATATCTAATAAATACAAACATATATAAATAAATAAATAAATAAACATTATTTTAAAACCATAAGAAAGAAAGAAAGACCAGGCAGGCCTGCCATACTTATCTCTGTCTGTCTGTCTGTCTGTCTGATCCCCTGGAACTGGAGATGGGCCACCTTGTAGGTGCTGGTAGTTGATCCCAGGTTCTCTGGAAGAGGAGACAATGCTGTTAATTGTTGAGCCCTTTCAGTGGCCCCACCCATTTTAATTTTTACAAGTATATGTGAGGCTGTGTTTATGTACATCATATTCAGACCATAAGAGGGATTTAGATTCTCCAGAATCTGACACCATCTTCTGGAGTGTCTGAAGACGGCTACAGTGTACTTATATCTAATAAATACATACATAAATAAATAAATGAATAAATAAATAAACATTTTTTAAAAAGTATAAGAAATAAAGAAAGACCAGTCAGGCCTGCCATCCATATCTCGGTCTCTCTGTCTGTCTGTCTGTCTGATCCACTGGAACTGGAGATGGGCCACCATAAGGTGCTGGTAGTTTATCCCAGGTTCTCTGAAAGTGGAGACAATGCTGTTAATTGTTGAGCCCTCTCAGTGGCCCCACACATCTTTAAATTTTTAGAAGTATATGTGAGGCTGTGTTTATGTACATCATATGCAGACCATAAAAGGGATTTAGATTCTCCAGAATCTGACACCCTCTTCTGGAGTGTCTGAAGACAGCTACAGTGTACTTATATCTAATAAATACATAAATAAATATATAAATACACATTTTTTTAAAAAGGATAAGAAAGAAAGAAAGACCAGGCAGGACTGCCATCCTTATCACTGTCTGTCTGTCTGTCTGTCTGATCCCCTGGAACTGGAGATGGGCCACCTTTTAGGTGCTGGTAGTTGATCCCAGGTTCTCTGGAAGAGGAGACAATGCTGTTAATTGTTGAGTCCTTTCAGTGGCCCCAACTATTTATAATTTTTAGAAGTATATGTGAGGCTGTGTTTATGTACATCATATTCAGACCATAAGAGGGATTTAGATTCTCTAGAATCTGACACCCTCTTCTGGAGTGTCTGAAGACGGCTACAGTGTACTTATATCTAATAAATAAATAAATAAATAAATAAATAAATAAATAAATAAATAAACATTTTTTAAAAAGTATAAGAAATAAAGAAAGACCAGGCAGGCCTGCCATCCATATCTCTGTCTCTCTGCCTGTCTGTCTGTCTGATCCCCTGGAACTGTAGATGGGCCACCATAAGGTGCTGGTAGTTTATCCCAGGTTCTCTGAAAGAGGAGACAATGCTGTTAATTGTTGAGTCCTTTCAGTGGCCCCACCCATCTTTAAATTTTTAGAAGTATATGCAAGGCTGTGTTTATGTACATCATATTCAGACCATAAGAGGGATTTAGATTCTCTAGAATCTGACACCCTCTTCTGGAGTGTCTGAAGACGGCTACAGTGCACTTATATCTAATAAATACATAAATAAATAAATAAATAAATAAATAAATAAACATTTTTTAAAAAGTATAAGAAATAAAGAAAGACCAGGCAGGCCTGCCATCCATATCTTTGTCTCTCTGTCTGTCTGTCTGTCTGATCCCCTGGAACTGGAGATGGGCCACCATAAGGTGCTGGTAGTTTATCCCAGGTTCTCTGAAAGAGGAGACAATGCTGTTAATTATTGAGCCCTCTCAGTGGCCCCACCCATCTTTAAATTTTTAGAAGTATATGCAAGGCTGTGTTTATGTACCGAATATGCAGACCATAAGAGGAATTTAGAGATTAGTTAGGGAAGCAGAAACCGGCCTGAGTAGGACCACAGGCCTCATCCAGCCGGATCAGCGCTGGGGTATCGGGAGCGCAGGGTTGCCTGACACCCGCCAGCTACCCACGACCCCCGCCGCAGGATTTTGGGACTGCTGGATCTTAAGACTTCTGGAGAGTGGAACACAGTTTCTGCTCCAATCCAATTGCACGCGGGACCAGAGACTGCATTAGTTAGGGAAGCAGAAAAACGGCCTGAGTAGGACCACAGGCCTCTTCCGGCTGGACCAGCACCGGGGTACCGTCAGCTACCCACGACCCCCGCCGCAGGATTTAGAGACTGCTGGTGAGTGGAACACAGCTTCTGCTCCAATCTTTAAAGAGTGACAACGATAACAACTAACCCCAGAGATTACCAAATGGCGAAAGGTAAACGTAATAATCTTACTAACAGAAACCAAGACCACTCACCATCATCAGAACCCAGCACCCCCACTTCGCCCAGTCCAGGGCACCCCAACACACCGGAAAAGCTAGACACGGATTTAAAAGCATATCTCCTGATGATGATAGAGGACTTCAAGAAGGACTTTAATAACACACTTAAAGAAATGCAGGAGAACACTGCTAAAAAGGCAGAAGACAATAAAGAGGAAGCACAAAAATCCCTTAAAGAATTGCAGGAGAACACTGCTAAAGAGTTACAAATCCTTAAAGAAAAACATGATAACATAATCAAACAGGTAGAAGTCCTTACAGAAAAACAGGAAAACACATCCAAACAGATGATGGAAATGAACAAAACCATACTAGACCTAAAAAGGGAAGTAGACACAATAAAGAAAACCCAAAATGAGGCAACACTGGAGATAGAAACCCTAGGAAAGAAATCTGGAACCATAGATACGAGCATCAGCAACAGAATACAAGAGATGGAAGAGAGAATCTCAGGTGCAGAAGATTCCATAGAGAACATCGGCACAACAATCAAGGAAAATGTAAAATGCAAAAAGATCCTAACTCAAAACATCCAAGAAATACAGGACATAATGAGAAGACCAAACCTACGGATAATAGGAGTGGATGAGAATGAAGATTTTCAACTCAAAGGACCAGCAAACATCTTCAACAAAATTATAGAAGAAAACTTCCCAAATCTAAAGAAAGAGATGCCCATGAACATACAAGAAGCCTACAGAACTCCAAATGGACTGGACCAGAAAAGAAATACCTCCCGACACATAATAATCAGAGCAACAAATGCTCTAAATAAAGATAGAATACTAAAAGCAGTAAGAGAAAAAGGCCAAGTAACATATAAAGGCAAGCCTATCAGAATTACACCAGACTTTTCACCAGAGACTATGAAAGCCAGAAGATCCTGGACAGATGTTATACAGACACTAAAAGAACACAAATTCCAGCCCAGGCTACTATACCCAGCCAAACTCTCAATTAACATAGATGGAGAAACCAAAGTATTCCACGACAAAACCAAATTCACACATTATCTCTCCACGAATCCAGCCCTTCAAAGGATAATAACAGAAAAAAACCAATACAAGGACAGGAACCACGCCCTAGAAACAACAAGAAGGTAATCCCTCAACAAACCTAAAAGTAGACAGCCACAAGAACAAAATGCCAACTTTAACAACAAAAATAACAGGAAACAACAATTACTTTTCCTTAATATCTCTTAATATCAATGGACTCAACTCCCCGATAAAAAGACATAGACTAACAAACTGGCTACACAAACAAGACCCAACATTTTGCTGCTTACAGGAAACTCATCTCAGAGAAAAGGATAGACACTACCTCAGAATGAAAGGCTGGAAAACAATTTTCCAAGCAAATGGCATGAAGAAACAAGCTGGAGTAGCCATTCTAATATCTGATAAGATTGACTTCCAACCCAAAGTCATTAAAAAAGACAGGGAGGGACATTTCATACTCATCAAAGGTAAAATCCTCCAAGAGGAACTATCAATCCTGAATATCTATGCTCCAAATACAAAGGCAGCCACATTCATTAAAGAAACTTTAGTAAAGCTCAAAGCACACATTGCACCTCATACAATAATAGTGGGAGACTTCAACACACCACTTTCACAAATGGACAGATCATGGAAACAGAAACTAAACAGGGACACAGTGAAACTAAGAGAAATTATGAATCAAATGGATCTGGCAGATATCTACAGAACATTCTATCCTAAAACAAAAGGATATACCTTCTTCTCAGCACCTCATGGTACCTTCTCCAAAATTGACCTCATAATTGGTCACAAAACAGGCCTCAACAGATATAAAAATATTGAAATTGTCCCATGCATCCTATCAGATCACCATGGACTAAGGCTGATCTTCAATAACAAAATAAATAATAGAAAGCCAACCTTCACGTGGAAACTGAACAACACTCTTCTCAATGATACCTTGGTCAAGGAAGGAATAAAGAAAGAAATTAAGGACTTTTTAGAGTTCAATGAAAATGAAGCCACAACATACCCAAACTTATGGGACGCAATGAAAGCATTTTTAAGAGGAAAACTCATAGCTCTGAGTGCCTCCAAAAGGAAACTAGAGAGAGCACACATTAGCAGCTTGACAACACACCTAAAAGCACTAGAACAAAAGGAAGCAAATTCACCCAAGAGGAGTAGACGGCAGGAAATAATCAAACTCAGGGGTGAAATCAACCAAGTGGAAACAAGAAAAACTATTCAAAGAATCAACCAATCAAGGAGCTGGTTCTTTGAGAAAATCAACAAGATAGATAAACCCTTAGCCAGACTCACTAGAGGGCACAGGGAAAGCATCCTAATTAACAAAATCAGAAATGAAAAAGGAGACATAACAACAGATCCTGAAGACATCCAAAACACCATCAGATCCTTCTACCAAAGGCTATACTCAACAAAACTGGAGAACCTGGATGAAATGGAGAAGTTCCTAGACAGATACCAGGTACCAAAGTTGAATCAAGATCAGGTTAATGATCTAAACAGCCCTATATCCCCCAAAGAAATAGAAGCAGTCATTAATAGTCTCCCAACTAAAAAAAGCCCAGGACCAGATGGGTTTAGTGCAGAGTTCTATCAGACCTTCAAAGAAGATCTAATCCCAGTTCTTCACAAACTATTCCACAAAATAGAAACAGAAGGTACTCTACCCAACTCATTCTATGAAGCCACAATTACTCTGATACCTAAACCACAAAAAGACCCAACAAAGATAGAAAACTTCAGACCAATATCCCTTATGAATATTGATGCAAAAATCCTCAATAAAGTTCTTGCTAACCGAATCCAAGAACACATCAAAACAATCATCCATCCTGACCAAGTAGGTTTCATCCCAGGGATGCAGGGATGGTTCAATATACGGAAATCCATCAACGTAATCCAGTATATAAACAAACTCAAAGACAAAAACCACATGGTCATCTCGTTAGATGCGGAAAAAGCATTTGATAAGATCCAACACCCATTCATGATAAAAGTCTTGGAAAGATCAGGAATTCAAGGCCCATACCTAAACATGATAAAAGCAATCTACAGCAAACCAGTAGCCAACATCAAAGTAAATGGTGAGAAGCTTGAAGCAATCCCTCTAAAATCAGGGACTAGACAAGGCTGTCCACTTTCTCCATACCTATTCAACATTGTACTTGAAGTCCTAGCCAGAGCAATTCGACAACAAAAGGAGATCAAAGGGATACAAATTGGAAAAGATGAAGTCAAAATATCACTCTTTGCAGATGATATGATAGTATATATAAGTGACCCTAAAATTTCCACCAGAGAACTCCTAAGCCTGATAAACAGCTTCGGTGAAGTAGCTGGATATAAAATTAACTCAAACAAATCAATGGCCTTTCTCTATACAAAGAATAAACAGGCTGAGAAAGAAATTCTCCAGAATCTGACACCCTCTTCTGGAGTGTCTGAACAGCTACAGTGTACTTATATCTAATAATAAATAAATAAATAAATAAATAAATAAATAAATAAATAAATAAACGAATATTTTTTTTTAAAAAAGGATAAGAAAGAAAGAAAGACCAGGCAGGCCTGCCATCCTTATCACTGTCTGTCTGTCTGTCTGTCTGATCCCCTGGAACTGGAGATGGGCCACCTTTTAGGTGCTGGTAGTTGATCCCAGGTTCTCTGGAAGATTAGACAATGCTGTTAATTGTTGAGTCCTTTCAGTGGCCCCACCTATGTATAATTTTTAGAAGTATATGTGAGGCTGTGTTTATGTACATCATATTCAGACCATAAGAGGGATTTAGATTCTCTAGAATCTGACACCCTCTTCTGGAGTGTCTGAAGACGGCTACAGTGTACTTATATCTAATAAATACATAAATAATTAAATAAATAAATAAATAAATAAACATTTTTTAAAAAGTTGAAGAAAAAAGAAAGACCAGGCAGGCCTGCCATCCTTATCTCTGTCTCTCTGTCTGTCTGTCTGTCTGTCTGATCCACTGGAACTGGAGATGGGCCACCATAAGGTGCTGGTAGTTTATCCCAGGTTCTCTGAAAGAGGAGACAATGCTGTTAATTGTTGAGCCCTCTCATTGGCCCCACACATCTTTAAATTTTTAGAAGTATATGTGAGGCTGTGTTTATGTACATCATATGCAGACCATAAGAGGGATTTAGATTCTCCAGAATCTGACACCCTCTTCTGGGGTGTCTGAAGACAGCTACAGTGTACTTATATCTAATAAATACATAAATAAATATATAAATAAACATTTTTTTGAAAAGGATAAGAAAGAAAGAATGACCAGGCAGGCCTGCCATTCTTATCACTGTCTGTATGTCTGTCTGTCTGATCCCCTGGAACTGGAGATGGGCCACCATATAGTTGCTGGTAGTTGATCCCAGGTACTCTGGAAGAGGAGACAATGCTGTTAATTGTTGAGCTTTTAGAGTGGCCCCACCCTTCTTTAAATTTTTAGAAGTATATGTGAGGCTGTGTATATGTACATCATATGCAGACCAAAAGAGGGATTTAGATTCTCCAGAATCTGACACCCTCTTCTGGAGTGTCTGAACAGCTACAGTGTACTTATATCTAATAATAAATAAATAAATAAATAAATAAATAAATAAATAAATAAATAAATAAACATTTTTTTAAAAGTATAAGAAAGAAAGAAAGTCCAGGCAGGCCTCCATCCTTACCTCTGTCAGTCTGTCTGTCTGTCTGTCTGATCCCTTTGAACTGGAGATGGGCCACCATATAGTTGCTGTTAGTTGATCCCAGGTTCTCTGGAAGAAGAGACAATGCTGTTAATTGTTGAGCCCTTTCAGTGGCTCCACCTATCTTTAAATTTTTAGAAGTATATGTTAGGCTGTGTTTACGTACATCATATGCAGACCATAAGAGGGATTTACATTCTCCAGAATCTGACACCCTCTTCAGGAGTGTCTGAAGACAACTACAGTGTACTTATATCTAATAAATACATAAATAAATAAATAAAAAATAAATAAACATTATTTTAAAAGGATAAGAAAGAAAGAAAAACCAGGCAGGCCTGCCCTCCTTATCTCTGTCTGTCTGTCTGTCTGTCTGATCCCCTGGAACTGGAGATGGGCCACCTTTTAGGTGCTGGTAGTTGATCCCAGGTTCTCTGGAAGAGGAGACAATGCTGTTAATTGTTGAGTCCTTTCAGTGGCCCCACCTATTTATAATTTTTAGAAGTATATGTGAGGCTGTGTTTATGTACATCATATTCAGACCATAAGAGGGCTTTAGATTCTCTAGAATCTGACACCCTCTTCTGGAGTGTCTGAAGACGGCTACAGTGTACTTATATCTAATAAATAAATAAATAAATAAATAAATAAATAAATAAATAAATAAATAAATAAACAAACATTTTTTTTTAAAAAAGGATAAGAAAGAAAGAAAGACCAGGCAGTCCTGCCATCCTTATCACTGTCTGTCTGTCTGTCTGTCTGATCCCCTGGAACTGGAAATGGGCCACCTTTTAGGTGCTGGTAGTTGATCCCAGGTTCTCTGGAAGGGGAGACAATGCTGTTAATTGTTGAGTCCTTTCAGTGGCCCCACCTATTTATAATTTTTAGAAGTATATGTGAGGCTGTGTTTATGTACATCATATTCAGACCATAAGAGGGATTTAGATTCTCTAGAATCTGACACCCGCTTATGGAGTGTCTGAAGACGGCTACAGTGTACTTATATCTAATAAATACATAAATAAATAAATAAATAAATAAATAAATAAATAAATAAATAAACATTTTTTTTAAAAAAGGATAAGAAAGAGAGAAAGACAGGCAGGCCTGCCATCCTTATCACTGTCTGACTTTCTGTCTGTCTGATCCCCTGGAACTGGAAATGGGCCACCTTTTAGGTGCTGGTAGTTGATCCCAGGTTCTCTGGAAGAGTAGACAATGCTGTTAATTTTTGAGTCCTTTCAGTGGCCCCACCTATTTATAATATTTAGAAGTATATGTGAGGCTGTGTTTATGTACATCATATTCAGACCATAATAGGGATTTAGATTCTCTAGAATCTGACACCCTCTTCTGGAGTGTCTGAAGACGGCTACAGTGTACTTATATCTAATAAATAAATAAATAAATAAATAAATAAATAAACATTTTTTAAAAAGTATAAGAAATAAAGAAAGACCAGGCAGGCCTGCCATCCTTATCTCTGTCTCTCTGTCTGTCTGTCTGTCTGTCTGATCCACTGGAACTCGAGATGGCCCACCATAAGGTGCTGGTAGTTTATCCCAGGTTCTCTGGAAGATTAGACAATGCTGTTAATTGTTGAGTCCTTTCAGTGGCCCCACCTATGTATAATTTTTAGAAGTATATGTGAGGCTGTGTTTATGTACATCATATTCAGACCATAAGAGGGATTTAGATTCTCTAGAATCTGACACCCTCTTCTGGAGTGTCTGAAGACGGCTACAGTGTACTTATATCTAATAAATACATAAATAATTAAATAAATAAATAAATAAATAAACATTTTTTAAAAAGTTGAAGAAAAAAGAAAGACCAGGCAGGCCTGCCATCCTTATCTCTGTCTCTCTGTCTGTCTGTCTGTCTGTCTGATCCACTGGAACTGGAGATGGGCCACCATAAGGTGCTGGTAGTTTATCCCAGGTTCTCTGAAAGAGGAGACAATGCTGTTAATTGTTGAGCCCTCTCATTGGCCCCACACATCTTTAAATTTTTAGAAGTATATGTGAGGCTGTGTTTATGTACATCATATGCAGACCATAAGAGGGATTTAGATTCTCCAGAATCTGACACCCTCTTCTGGGGTGTCTGAAGACAGCTACAGTGTACTTATATCTAATAAATACATAAATAAATATATAAATAAACATTTTTTTGAAAAGGATAAGAAAGAAAGAATGACCAGGCAGGCCTGCCATTCTTATCACTGTCTGTATGTCTGTCTGTCTGATCCCCTGGAACTGGAGATGGGCCACCATATAGTTGCTGGTAGTTGATCCCAGGTACTCTGGAAGAGGAGACAATGCTGTTAATTGTTGAGCTTTTAGAGTGGCCCCACCCTTCTTTAAATTTTTAGAAGTATATGTGAGGCTGTGTATATGTACATCATATGCAGACCAAAAGAGGGATTTAGATTCTCCAGAATCTGACACCCTCTTCTGGAGTGTCTGAACAGCTACAGTGTACTTATATCTAATAATAAATAAATAAATAAATAAATAAATAAATAAATAAATAAACATTTTTTTAAAAGTATAAGAAAGAAAGAAAGTCCAGGCAGGCCTCCATCCTTACCTCTGTCAGTCTGTCTGTCTGTCTGTCTGATCCCTTTGAATTGGAGATGGGCCACCATATAGTTGCTGTTAGTTGATCCCAGGTTCTCTGGAAGAAGAGACAATGCTGTTAATTGTTGAGCCCTTTCAGTGGCTCCACCTATCTTTAAATTTTTAGAAGTATATGTTAGGCTGTGTTTACGTACATCATATGCAGACCATAAGAGGGATTTACATTCTCCAGAATCTGACACCCTCTTCAGGAGTGTCTGAAGACAACTACAGTGTACTTATATCTAATAAATACATAAATAAATAAATAAAAAATAAATAAACATTATTTTAAAAGGATAAGAAAGAAAGAAAAACCAGGCAGGCCTGCCCTCCTTATCTCTGTCTGTCTGTCTGTCTGTCTGATCCCCTGGAACTGGAGATGGGCCACCTTTTAGGTGCTGGTAGTTGATCCCAGGTTCTCTGGAAGAGGAGACAATGCTGTTAATTGTTGAGTCCTTTCAGTGGCCCCACCTATTTATAATTTTTAGAAGTATATGTGAGGCTGTGTTTATGTACATCATATTCAGACCATAAGAGGGCTTTAGATTCTCTAGAATCTGACACCCTCTTCTGGAGTGTCTGAAGACGGCTACAGTGTACTTATATCTAATAAATAAATAAATAAATAAATAAATAAATAAATAAATAAACAAACATTTTTTTTTAAAAAAGGATAAGAAAGAAAGAAAGACCAGGCAGTCCTGCCATCCTTATCACTGTCTGTCTGTCTGTCTGTCTGATCCCCTGGAACTGGAAATGGGCCACCTTTTAGGTGCTGGTAGTTGATCCCAGGTTCTCTGGAAGGGGAGACAATGCTGTTAATTGTTGAGTCCTTTCAGTGGCCCCACCTATTTATAATTTTTAGAAGTATATGTGAGGCTGTGTTTATGTACATCATATTCAGACCATAAGAGGGATTTAGATTCTCTAGAATCTGACACCCGCTTATGGAGTGTCTGAAGACGGCTACAGTGTACTTATATCTAATAAATACATAAATAAATAAATAAATAAATAAATAAATAAATAAATAAATAAATAAATAAACATTTTTTTTAAAAAAGGATAAGAAAGAGAGAAAGACAGGCAGGCCTGCCATCCTTATCACTGTCTGACTTTCTGTCTGTCTGATCCCCTGGAACTGGAAATGGGCCACCTTTTAGGAGCTGGTAGTTGATCCCAGGTTCTCTGGAAGAGTAGACAATGCTGTTAATTTTTGAGTCCTTTCAGTGGCCCCACCTATTTATAATATTTAGAAGTATATGTGAGGCTGTGTTTATGTACATCATATTCAGACCATAATAGGGATTTAGATTCTCTAGAATCTGACACCCTCTTCTGGAGTGTCTGAAGACGGCTACAGTGTACTTATATCTAATAAATAAATAAATAAATAAATAAATAAATAAATAAATAAACATTTTTTAAAAAGTATAAGAAATAAAGAAAGACCAGGCAGGCCTGCCATCCTTATCTCTGTCTCTCTGTCTGTCTGTCTGTCTGTCTGATCCACTGGAACTCGAGATGGCCCACCATAAGGTGCTGGTAGTTTATCCCAGGTTCTCTGAAAGAGGAGACAATGCTGTTAATTGTTGAGTCCTTTCAGTGGCCCCACCTATTTATAATTTTTAGAAGTATATGTGAGGCTGTGTTTATGTACATCATATTCAGACCATAGGAGGGATTTAGATCTCCAGAATCTGACACCCTCTTCTGGAGTGTCTGAAGACGGCTACAGTGTACTTATATCTAATAAATACATAAATAAATAAATAAATAAATAAATAAATAAACATTTTTTAAAAAGTATAAGAAACAAAGAAAGACCAGGCAGACCTGCCATCCTTATCTCTGTCTCTCAGTCTCTCTGTCTGTCTGTCTGATCCACTGGAACTGGAGATGGGCCACCATAAGGTACTGGTAGTTTATCCCAGGTTCTCTGAAAGAGGAGACAATGCTGTTAATTGTTGAGCCCTCTCAGTGGCCCCACACATCTTTAAATTTTTAGAAGTATATGTGAGGCTGTGTTTATGTACATCATATGCATACCATAAGAGGGATTTAGATTCTCCAGAATCTGACACCCTCTTCTGGAGTGTCTGAAGACAGCTACAGTGTACTTATATCTAATAAATACATAAATAAATATATAAATAAACATTTTTTAAAAAGGATAAGAAAGAAAGAAAGACCAGGCAGGCCTGCCATCCTTATCACTGTCTGTATGTCTGTCAGTCTGATCGTCTAGAACTGGAGATGGGCCACCATATAGTTGCTGGTAGTTGATCCCAGGCACTCTGGAAGAGGAGACAATGCTGTTAATTGTTGAGCTTTTAGAGTGGCCCCACCCTTCTTTAAATTTTTAGAAGTATATGTGAGGCTGTGTTTATGTACATAATATGCAGTCCATAAGAGGGATTTAGATTCTCCAGAATATGACACCCTCTTCTGAAGTGTCTGAAGACAGGTACAATGTACTTATATCTAATAAATATATATATAAATAAATAAACATTTTTAAAATGTATAAGAAGAAAGAAAAACCAGGCAGGCCTGCAATCCTGGTCTGTCTGTCTGTATGTATGTTTGTCTGATCCCCTGGAACTGGAGATGGGCCACAATATAGTTGCTGGTAGTTGATCCCAGGTCCTCTGGAAGAGGAGACAATGCTGTTAATTGTTGAGCTTTTTCAGTGGCCACAACCATCTTTAAATTTTTAGAAGTATATGTGAGGCTGTGTTTATGTACATCATATGCAGACCATAAGAGGGATATAGATTCTCCAGAATCTGACACCCTCTTCTGGAGAGTCTGTAGACAGCTACAGTGTACTTATATCTAATAAATAAATAAATAAATAAATAAATAAATAAATTAATAAATTAATAAATAAATAAATAAACATTTTTTAAAAAGATAAGAAAGAAAGATAAATCAGGCAGGCCTGCCATCCTTATCTCTTTCTGTCTGTCTGTCTGTCTGATGCCCTGCAACTTGAGATGGGCCACCACATAGTTGCTGGTAGTTGATCCCACGTTCTCTGGAAGAGGAGACAATGGTGTTAATTGTTGAGCCCTTTCAGTGGGCCCACCCATCTTTAAATTTTTAGAAGTATATGTGAGGCTGTGTTTATGTACATCATATGCAGACCATAAGAGGGATTTAGATTCTCCAGAAGATGACACCCTCTTCTACAGTGTCTGAAGACAGCTACAGTGTACTTATATCTAATAAATACATAAATAAATAAATAAATAAATAAATAAATAAATAAATAAATAAATAAACATTTTTTTTAAAGTATAAGAAATAAAGAAAGACCAGGCAGGCCTCCATCCTTACCTCTGTCAGTCTGTCTGTCTGTCTGTCTGATCCCTTGGAACTGGAGATGGGCCACCATATAGTTGCTGTTAGTTGATCCCAGGTTCTCTGGAAGAAGAGACAATGCTGTTAATTGTTGAGCCCTTTCAGTGGCTCCACCTATCTTTAAATTTTTAGAAGTATATGTTAGGCTGTGTTTATGTACATCATATGCAGACCATAAGAGGGATTTAGATTCTCCAGAATCTGACACCCTCTTCTGGAGTGTCTAAAGACAACTAAAGTGTACTTATATCTCATAAATTCATAAATAAATAAATAAATAAATAAATAAATAAATAAATAAATAAATATTATTTTAAAAGGATAAGAAAGAAAGAAAAACCAGGCAGGCCTGCCCTTTTTATCTCTGTCTGTCTGTCTGTCTGATCCCCTGGAACTGGAGATGGGCCACCATATAGTTGCTGGTAGTTGATCCCAGGTTCTCTGGAAGAAGAGACAATGCTGTTAATTGTTGAGCCCTTTCAGTGGGCCCACCCATCTTAAATTTTTAGTAGTGTATGTGAATCTGTGTTTATGTCCAACATATGCAGACCATAAGAGGGATTTATATTCTCCAGAATCTGACACCCTCTTCTGGAGTGTCTGAAGACAGCTACGGTGTACTTATATCTAATAAGTACATAAATAAATAAATAAACATTTTTTAAAAAGGATAAGAAAGAAAGAAAAACCAGGGAGGCCTGCCACCCTTGTCTGTCTTTCTCTTTGTCTGCCTGATCCCCTGGAACTGGAGATGGGCCACCATATAGTTGCTTGTAGTTGATCCCAGGTTCTCTGGTAGAGGAGACAATGCTGTTAATTGTTGAGCCCTTTCAGTGGCCCCAGACATCTTTAAATTTTTAGAAGTATATGTGAGGCTGTGTTTATGTACATCATATGCAGACCAAAAGAGGGATTTAGATTCTCCAGAATCTGACACCATCTCCAGGAGTGTCTGAAGACAGCTACAGTGTACTTATATATAATACATACATAAATAAATAAATAAATAAATAAATAAATAAATAAATAAATAAATAAACATTTTTTAAAAGTATAAGAAAGAAAGAAAGACCAGGCAGGCCTCCATCCTAATCTCTGTCTGTCTGTCTGTCTGTCTGATACCCTGGAACTGGAGATGGGCCACCATATAGTTGCTGGTAGTTGATCCAAGGTTCTCTGGAAGAGGAGACAATGCTGTTAATTGTTGAGCCCTTTCAGTGGCCCCACCCATCTTTAAATTTTTAGAAGTATATGTGAGGCTGTGTTTATGTACCGAATATGCAGACCATAAGAGGGATTTATATTCTCCAGAATCTGACACCCTCTTCTGGAGTGTCTGAAGACAGCTACAGTGTACTTATATCTAATAAATTCATAAATAAACAAATAAACATTTTTAAAAAAGGATAATAAAGAAAGAGAGACCAGGCAGGCCTGCCATCCTTGTCTGTCTGTCTGTCTGTCTGATCCCCTGGAACTGGAGATGGGCCACCATATAATTGCTGGTAGTTGAACCCAGGTTCTCTGGAAGAGGAGTCAGTGCTGTTAATTGTTGAGCCCTTTCAGTGGCCCCACCCATCTTTAAATTTTTAAAAGTATATGTGAGGCTGTGTTCATGTACATCATATGCAGACCATAAGAGGGATATAGATTCTCCAGAATCTGACACCCTCTTCGGGAGTGTTTGAAGACAGCTACAGTGTACTTATATCTAATAAATACATACTTAAATTAATAAACATTTTTTTAAAAGGATAAGAAAGAAGGAAAGACAAGGTAGGCCTGCCATCCTTAAATCTATCTGTCTGTATGTCTGTCTGTCTGTCTGATCCCCTGGAACTGGAGATGGGCCACCATATAGTTGCTGGTAGTTGATCCCAGGTTCTCTATAAGAGGAGACAATGCTGTTAATTGTTGATCCCTTTCATTGGACCCACACAACTTTAAATTTTTAGATGTAAATGTGAGGCTGTGTGTATGTACATCATATGAAGACCATAAGAGGGATATAGATTCTCCAGAATCTTACACCCTCTTCTGGAGTATCTGAAGACAGCTACATTGTATGTATATCTAATAAATACATAAATAAATAAATAAATAAATAAATAAATAAATAAATAAACATTTTTTAAAAGGGATAAGAAAGAAAGAAAAACCAGGCAGGCCTGCCATCCTTGTCTGTCTTTCTCTCTGTCTGTCTGTCTTGCCTAGCCCCTTGAGTAGCCTAGCCTAGTCCCTTGCCTTGACTAGCCCAGCCCCTTGCCTAGCCTAGCCTAGCCCAGCCCTGCCTTGCCTAGCCCTGCCTATCCCTGTCTTTAACCAGGCTGGCCTCGAACTCAGAAACTGACTGCCTCTGCCTCCAGAGTGCTCTCATTAAGAGCTCGAGCCACCACTGACTGTTGGGTTTTCTAAGTCTTACATAGGTATGGTCTGTTTCTCAGCTGTGAAACCCTAATTAACACATGTAGTCTGTCCTAGGTCAGCCATAGCTACAGACTGAGGCCTTTTCTAAAACAAAACAAAAGAAAACAAAAAATAGAAATAATAAAATAAATAAATTAAGCAACCACATGATATCTTTTCTTTCTTTCAATGATACTCAGAGCTTGAAGCACTTCACCCATGAGACCTAGCTCCGGACATTGAGGCTCTTTCCCTAACAAGTATTATGGCTGAACCTGAGGGCTTCTACTGCTGATTTGTGTCCCCCACTTTAAAAAAATAGTTGTTTTCAAAGGCTGCAGGTTCTTAGCCCTGTTCCTTGTTACAGTTGAGTCACAGCCCTGAAAGTTCAGTGGTAGTTAAAGGCACTGAGAAGGGCTTCCTATAGACATCAAAGACCAAGTCTTTGTTTTTAAAAAGTTAGTCTGGATTCCCCCACCCCCTTGCATCCTTAGAATTCCTAGAAAGGAAGGCAGGGACCTGGGCAGAAGGGTGCAAGGCTACTGGTGTTTGTAAGTGGTAACAGAAAGCTTTCTCTTGTTGGTACCCTACCCCAAGTTACACTGTCACTTCTTTTTCCTAGTTGTTGTTTTGTCGGTTTGTATTCTCAACATAGACCCTTTTCCTTCCTAACCTTGGCTGTCCTGAACCTTACTGTCCTTGAACTCAGTGATTTGCCTGTCTTGCTGGGATGAAACTGTGAGCTACCATCCAGAAGGAAGCACCCTGCTGAGGTTAGATTGGGGTCTCTTCATTTTACTCTATGAACATGCATATGGCAGGCCTGTTCTTTCTTTTTTACTTTTCCTTTTCTTTTTAAGATTTATTTATTTATTATATTTAAGTATGCTGTAGCTATCTTCAGACAGTCCAGAAGAGGGTGTCAGATTCTGAAGAATCTAAATCATTCTTATTGTCTGCATATGATGTATATAAACACAGCCTCACATATACTCAAAAAAAAAAAGAAAGATGTGGCTACAGAGAGGGCTCAACAATTAAGAGCATTGTCTCCTCTTCCAGAGAACCTGGGCTCAATTACCAGTATTATATATGGTGGCCCATCTCCAGTTCCAGGGGATCTAATACTCTGTTCTGGAGTCTGTGGGCACAGCATACACATGCAAAACATTCTTACACAATCATTGAGAGAGGAGAGAGAGGGGTTGAGAGAGAGGGGAGGTAATCATACCTCCTGACGAGTTTGAAGACCTGAGCTTCATCACTCACACAAATAAATAAATGCAAAATATTTTTTTATAAATAAACTCTGCCATTGCCCTTTAAAAATTCCTAGAAAACAAGTTTTATAAGCAAGAGTTATATTTACTATATCTAAAGGACAGTCATGAGCATATTCAATAAATAGAAAAAGGCCTGTTAGTCTTAGAAATGGAAAAGACAAACCAAGGAAGGTTTGCAATTACATAATGAGGCAGCTCAGCCCAGCTCTAAGGTTGGAAATAAGACTCGAGAATAGGATACACCTGAAGACAACCAGCCATTGTTTTTTGTTTTGGAGGCTGAAAGGATACACCTGAAGACAGCCAATGCTGTGTGATGGTGATCTGGTATTTTTTTTTTTTAATTTTTAAAAACTTTAACACTTTTTATAAAACTTTTATAAAAACTCTTTCTTTCTCTCTCTCTCTTTCTCTCTCTCTCTTTCTCTCTCTCTCTCTCTCTCTCTTTCTCTCTCTCTCTTTCTTTCTCTCTCTCTCTCTTTCTTTGTTTCTTTCCTCACCCTAGCCCCTACCCTAGCCCTGTCTTTCACCAGGGTGGCCTCGAACTCAGAAACTGACTGCCTCTGCCTACAGAGTGCTCTCATTAAGAGCTTGAGCCACCACTGAATGTAGGGTTTTCTAAGCCTTACCTTGCTCTTGGTGTCTGTTCTCAGCTGTGAAACCCTAATTAACACAAGTAGGCAGTCCTGGGTCAGCCAGAGCTACAGACAGAGGACTTCTCTAAAAACAAATAAAACAAAACAAAACAACAAATAGAAATAATAAAATACATAAATTAAGCAACCACAGCATAGCTTTTCTCTATCTAGGTGGTACTCAGAAATTCTAGCAGTTGGCCTGTGACACCTCAGCTCAGTATATGTGAGGCTGTGTTTATGTACATCATATGCAGACCATAAGAGGGATTTACATTCTCCAGAATCTGACACCCTCCTCTGGAGTGTCTAAAGAAAGCTACAGTGTACTTATATCTAAGAAATACATAAATAAATAAATAAATAAATAAATAAATAAATAAATAAATATTTTTTAAAAAGGATAAGAAAGAAAGAAAGACCAGGCAGGCCTGCCATCTTTATCTCTGTCGGTCTGTCTGTCTGTCTGATCCCCTGGAACTGGAGATGGGCCACATTGTAGGTGCTGGTAGTTGATCCCAGGTTCTCTGGAAGAGGAGACAATGCTGTTAATTGTTGAGCCTTTCAGTGGCCCCACCCATTTTAAATTTTTGGAAGTATATGTGAGGCTGTGTTTATGTACATCATATTCAGACCATAAGAGGGATTTAGATTCTCCAGAATCTGACACCATCTTCTGGAGTGTCTGAAGACGGCTACAGTGTACTTATATCTAATAAATAAATAAATAAATAAATAAATAAATAAATAAATAAACATTTTTTTAAAAGTATAAGAAATAAAGAAAGACCAGTCAGGCCTGCCATCCTTATCTCTGTCTCTCTGTCTGTCTGTCTGTATGATCCACTGGAACAGGAGATGGGCCACCATAAGGTGCTGGTAGTTTATCCCAGGTTCTCTGAAAGAGGAGACAATGCTGTTAATTGTTGAGCCCTCTCAGTGGCCCCACACATCTTTAAATTTTTAGAAGTATATGTGAGGCTGTGTTTATGTACATCATATGCAGACCCTAAGAGGGATTTAGATTCTCCAGAATCTGACACCCTCTTCTGGAGTGTCTGAAGACAGCTACAGTGTACTTATATCTAATAAAAACATAAATAAATATATAAATAAACATTTTTTTAAAAAGGATAAGAAAGAAAGAAAGACCAGGCAGGCCTGCCATCCTTATCACTGTCTGTATGTCTGTCTGTCTGATCCCCTGGAACTGGAGATGGGCCACCATATAGTTGCTGGTAGTTGATCCCAGGTACTCTGGAAGAGGAGACAATGCTGTTAATTGTTGAGCCCTTTCAGTGGCCCCACACTTCTTTAAATATTTAGAAGTATAAATGAGGCTGTGTTTATGTACATCATATTCAGATTATAAGAGGATTTAGATTCTCCAGAATCTGACACCCTCTACTGGAGTGACTGAAGACAGCTACAGTGTACTTATATATAATAAATACATAAGTAAATAAATAAATAAATAAACATTTTTTAAAAAGGATAAGATAGAAAGTAAGACCAGGCAGGCCTGCCATCCTTATCTCTGTCTGTCTGTCTGTCTGTCTGTCTGATCCCCTGGAACTGGAGATGGGCTACCATAAAGTTGCTGGTAGTTGATCCCAGGTTCTCTGAAAGAGGAGACAATGCTGTTAATTGTTGAGCCCTATCAGTGGCCCTACCCATCTTTAAATATTTAGAAGTATATGTGAGGCTGTGTTTATGTACATCATATGCAGACCATAAGAGGGATTTAGATTCTCCAGAATCTGACACCCTCTTCTGGAGTGTCTGAAGACAGCTACAGTGTACTTATATCTAATAAATACATAAATAAATAAATAAATAAATAAATAAATAAACATTTTTTAAAAAGGATAAGAAAGAAAGTAAGACCAGGCAGGCCTGCCATCCTTATCTCTGTCTGTCTGTCTGTCTGTCTGTCTGATCCCCTGGAACTGGAGATGGGCCACCATATAGTTGCTGGTAGTTGATCCCAGGTTCTCTGTAAGAGGAGACAATGCTGTTAATTGTTGAGCCCTTTCAGTGGCCCCACCCATTTTTAAATTTTAGAAGTATATGTGATGCTGTGTTTATGTACATCATATTCAGACCATAAGAGGGATTTAGATACTCTAGAATCTGTCACCCTCTTCTGGAGTTTCTGAAGACGGCTACAGTGTACTTATATCTAATACATAAATAAATAAATAAATAAATAAATAAATAAATAAATAAACATTTTTTAAAAAGTATAAGAAATAAAGAAAGACCAGGCAGGCCTGCCATCCTTATCTCTGTCTCTCTGTCTGTCTGTCAGTCTGATCCACTGGAACTGGAGATGGGCCACCATAAGGTGCTGGTAGTTTATCTCAGGTTCTCTGAAAGAGGAGACCATGCTGTTAATTGTTGAGCCCTCTCAATGGCCCCACACATCTTTAAATTTTTAGAAGTATATGTGAGGCTGTGTTTATGTACATCATATGCAGACCATAAGAGGGATTTAGATTCTCCAGAATCTGACACCCTCTTCTGGAGTGTCTGAAGACAGCTACAGTGTACTTATATCTAATAAATACATAAATAAATATATAAATAAACATTTTTTAAAAAGGATAAGAAAGAAAGAAAGACCAGGCAGGCCTGCCATTTTTATCACTGTCTGTATGTCTGTCTGTCTGATCCCCTGGAACTGGAGATGGGCCACCATATAGTTGCTGGTAGTTGATCCCAGGTACTCTGGAAGAGGAGACAATGCTGTTAATTGTTGAGCTTTTAGAGTGGCCACACCCTTCTTTAAATTTTTGAAGTATATATGAGGCTGTGTGGGGCCACAGAAAGTCACATAGAGAGACAGAGAGAGACAGAGAGAGACAGAGAGAGACAAAGAAAGACAGAGAGAGACATAGAGAGACAGAGAGATACATTGAGAGAGACAGAGAGACAGAGAGAGACACAGAGAGAGACAGAGAGAGACACAGAGAGAGACACACAGATAGACAGAGACAGACAGAGAGAGACAGAGAGAGACAGAGAGAGACAGATATAGAGACAGAGAGAGACAGAGAGAGACAGAGAGACAGAGAGAGAGACAGAGAGAGACAGAGAAAGACAGAGTGAGACAGAGAGACACAGAGAGAGACAGAGATACACAGAGTGAGAAAGAGAGAGAGACAGAGAGAGACAGAGAGAGAGACAGAGAGAGAGACAAAGAGAGACAGAGAGAGACAGAGTGAGACAGAGAGAGACAGAGAGAGAGACAGAGAGAGACAAAGAAAAACACAGAGAGACAGAGAGAGACAGAGAGAGACAGAGAGAGACAGAGAGAGACAGAGAGAGACCAAGAAAAACACAGAGAGAGACAGAGAGAGACAGAGAGATAGAGAGAGAGTCAGAGAGACAGAGAGAGACAGAGTTAGAGACAGAGAGAGACAGAGAGAGAAACAGAGAGAGACAGAGACACACAGAGAGAGACACAGAGAGAGACAGAGAGAGAGACACAGAGAGACAGAGACAGACAGAGAGAGACAGAGAGAGACAGAGATAGAGACAGAGAGAGACAGAGAGAGAGACAGAGAGAGATAGAAAGATACAGAAGGACAGAGAGAGACAGAGAGAGACAGAGAGACAGAGATAGAGACAGAGAAAGACAGAGAGAGACACAGAGAGAGACTGAGGAAGTCAGAGAGAGAGACACAGAGAGACATAGAAGAGACAAAGAAAGTCACAAGAGAGACAGAAAGTGTCAGACATAGAGACAAAGAAAGACAGAGGGAGATACTGAGAGAGAGAGACAGAGAGAGACAGAGAGAGAAACAGAGAGAGACAGAGACACACAGAGAGAGACACAGAGAGAGACAGAGAGAGAGACACAGAGAGACAGAGACAGACAGAGAGAGACAGAGAGAGACAGAGATAGAGACAGAGAGAGACAGAGAGAGATAGAGAGAGACACAAAGAGACAGAGAGAGACAGAGAGAGACAAAGAAAGACAGAGAGAGACAGAGAGAGACAGAGAGATACAGAGAGAGAGACAGAGAGAGACAGAAAGATACAGAAGGACAGAGAGAGACAGAGAGAGACAGAGAGACAGAGATAGAGACAGAGAAACACAGAGAGAGACACAGAGAGAGACTGAGGGAGACAGAGAGAGAGACACAGAGAGACATAGAAGAGACAAAGAAAGTCACAAGAGAGACAGAAAGAGTCAGACATAGAGACAAAGAAAGACAGAGGGAGATACTGAGAGAGAGAGAGACAGAGAGAGACAGAGAGATACAGACAGAGAGACAAAGAGAGACAGAGAGAGACAGAGAGAGTCAGAGAGAGACAGAGATAGAGACAGAGAGAGACAGAGAGAGGGACAGAGAGAGACAGAGACAGAGTGAGAAATACAGAGAGAGACAGAGTTAGAGAGAGAGACAGAGAGAGACAGAGAGAGAGACAGAGACAGAGACAGAGAGAGAGACAGAGAGAGACAGAGTGAGACACAGAAAGAGAGAGACAGAGAGAGACAAAGAAAGACACAGAGAGAGACATAGAGAGACAGAGAGATACATTGAGAGAGACATAGAGAGACAGAGAGAGACAGAGATAGAGACAGAGAGAGACAGAGATAGAGACAGAGAGAGACAGAGAGAGACACAGAGAGAGACAGAGAGACACAGAGAGACACAGAGAGAGACACAGAGAGACACAGAGAGAGACAGAGATAGACATAGACAGACAGAGACAGACAGAGAGAGAGACAGAGAGAGACAGAGATAGAGACAGAGAGAGACAGAGAGAGAGACACCGAAAGACAGAGAGAGACAGAGAGAGACAATGAAAGACACAGAGAGAGACTAAGAGAGACAGAGAGAGAGAGAGAGAGAGACAGAGAGTGACAGAGAGAGACAAAAAAAGACACAGAGAGAGACAGAGAGAGATATAGATAGAGAAAAAGAAAGACAGAGAGAGACACAGAGAGAGAGACAGAGAGAGACAGAGAGATACAGAGAGAGAGACAAAGAGAGACAGAGAGAGAGACAGAGTGAGACAGAGAGAGAGAGAGAGACTGAGAGAGACAAAGAAAGACACAGAGAGAGACATAGAGAGACAGAGAGATACATTGAGAGAGACAGAGAGAGACAGAGATAGACAGAGAGAGACAGAGAGAGACACAGAGAGAGACAGAGAGACACAGAGAGACACAGAGAGACACAGAGAGAGACAGAGAGAGACACAGAGAGACACAGAGAGAGACACAGAGAGACACAGAGAAACACAGAGAGAGACAGAGAGAGAGACAGAGAGAGACAGAGAGAGACAGAGACAGACAGAGACAGACAGTGAGAGACAGAGAGAGAGACAGAGAGAGACAGAGAGACAGAGAGAGAGACAGAGAGAGACAGAGAGAGACAGAGTGAGACAGAGAGAGACACAGAGTGAGACAGAGATACACAGAGTGAGAAAGAGAGAGAGACATAGAGAGAGACAGAGAGAGAGACAGAGAGAGAGACAGAGAGAGACAGAGAGAGAAAGAGTGAGACAGAGAGAGAAACAGAGAGAGACAGAGAGAGACAGAGAGATACAGAGAGAGAGACAGAGAGAGACATAAAGAGTCAGAAGGACAGAGAGAGACAGAGAGAGACAGAGATAGAGACAGAGAAAGACAGAGAGAGACACAGAGAGAGACAGAGAAAGACAGAGAGAGACAGACAGTGAGACAGAGAGAGACAAAGAAAGACACAGAGAGAGACAGAGCGAGACAGAGATAGAGACAGAGAAAGAGAGAGACACAGAGAGAGAGACAGAGAGAGACAGAGAGATACAGAGAGAGAGACAGAGAGAGACAGAGAGAGACAGAGAGAAAGAGAGAGACAGAGAGAGTCAGAGAGAGACAGAGATAGAGACAGAGTGAGACAGAGACAGAGTGAGAAAGACAGAGAGAGACAGAGATAGAGAGAGAGACAGAGAAAGACACAGAGAGAGACAGAGAGAGACAGAGAGAGACAAAGAAAGACAGAGAGAGACAGAGAGATACATTGAGAGAGACAGAGAGACACAGAGAGACACAGAGAGAGACACAGAGAGACACACAGAGAGACACACAGAGAGACAAAGACAGAGAGAGACAGAGAGAGACAGAGAGAGACAGAGATAGAGACAGAGAGAGACAGAGAGAGACAGAGAGACAGAGAGAGAGACAGAGAGAGACAGAGAGAGACAAAGAAAGACACAGAGAGAGACAGAGAGAGACAGAGAGATACATTAAGAGAGACATAGAGAGACATAGAGAGACAGAGAGAGACAGAGATAGAGACAGAGAGAGACAGAGAGAGACAGAGAGATAGACAGAGAGAGACAGAGAGAGACAATGAAAGACATAGAGAGAGACAGAGAGACACAGAGAGACACAGAGAGAGAGACAGAGAGAGACAGAAAGAGTCAGAAGGACAGAGAGAGACACAGAGAGAGACAGAGAAAGACAGAGAGTGAGACAGAGACAGAGAGAGAGACAAAGGAAGACCCAGAGAAAGACAGAGAGAGACAGAGATAGAGACAGAGAAAGACAGAGAGAGACACAGAGAGAGAGACAGAGAGAGACAGAGAGAGACAGAGAGATAAAGAGAGAGAGACAGAGAGAGACAGAGAGAAAGAGAGAGACAGAGAGAGTCAGAGAGAGACAGAGATAGAGACAGAGAGAGACAGAGAGAGGGACAGAGAGAGACAGAGACAGAGTGAGAAAGACAGAGAGAGACAGAGATAGAGAGAGAGAGACAGAGAGAGACACAGAGAGAGACAGAAAGAGACAGAGAGAGACAAAGAAAGACACAGAGAGAGACATAGTGAGACAGAGAGATACATTGAGAGAGATAGAGAGAGACAGAGAGAGACAGAGACACAGAGAGAGACAGAGAGAGACAGAGAGAGAGACAGAGAGATACAGAGATAGAGACAGAAGGGACAGAGAGAGACAGAGAGAGACAGACAGAGTGACAGATGGAGACAGAGAGAGACAGAGACAGATAGAGTTAGACAGAGAGAGACAGAGAGAGACAGAGAGAGAGAGAGATAGAGAGAGAGACAGAGAGAGACAGAGAGGGACAGAGTGACAGAGAGAGACAGAGAGAGACAGAGATAGAGACAGAGAGATACAGAGTGAGGGACAGAGAGAGACAGAGAGAGACAGATAGAGACAGAGAGAGAGACAGATAGAGACAGAGAGAAACAGAGAGAGACAGAGTGACAGAGAGAGACAGAGAGAGACAGAGACAGAGAAAGAGAGAGAGACAGAGAGAGACAGAGAGAGTCAGATAGACAGAGAGAGACAGAGGGACAGTGAGAGACAGAGAGAGACAGAGTGACAGAGAGAGACAGAGAGAGACAGAGATAGAGACAGAGAGAGACAGAGAGAGGGAAAGAGAGAGACAGAGAGAGACAGAGAGAGACAGAGAGAGACAGAGAGAGAGACAGATAGAGACAGAGAAACAGAGAGAGACAGAGATAGAGAAAGAGAGAGACAAAGAGAGACATAGAGAGAGAGACAGAGAGAGACAGAGAGAGACAGAGCGAGACAAAGAAAGACACAGAGAAAGACAGAGATAGAGAGATACAGAGAGAGAGACAGAGAGTGACAGATAGACAGAGAGAGACAGAGAGAGACAGAGTGACAGAGAGAGACAGAGAGAGACAGAGATAGAGACAGAGAGAGGGAAAGAGAGAGACAGAGAGAGAGAAGGAGAGAGACAGAGAGAGAGACAGAGAGAGACAGAAAGAGTCAGAAGGACAGAGAGAGACAGAGATAGAGACAGAGAGAGACAGAGAGAGGGAAAGAGAGAGACAGAGAGAAAGAGAGAGACAGAGAGAGACAGAGAGAAAGAGAGACAGAGAGAGTCAGAGAGAGACAGAGACAGAGTGAGAAAGACAGAGAGAGACAGAGATAGAGAGAGAGACAGAGAGAGACACACAGAGAGACAGAGAGAGACAGAGAGAGACAAAGAAAGACACAGAGAGAGACATAGAGAGACAGAGAGATACATTGAGAGAGACAGAGAGAGACAGAGAGAGACAGAGAGAGAGATTGAGAGAGACACAGAGAGAATCAGAGAGAGACAGAGAGACAGAGAGAGACAAAGAAAGACACAGAGAGAGAGAGAGACAGAGACAGAGAGAGAGACAGAGAGAGACAGAGAGAGACAGAGTGACAGAGAGAGACAGAGAGAGAAAGAGATAGAGACAGAGAGAGGGAAAGAAAGAGACACACAGAGAGATAGAGACAGAGAGAAACAGAGAGAGACAGAGATAGAGAAAGAGAGAGACAGAGATAGACATAGAGAGAGTGACAGAGAGAGACAAAGAGAGACAAAGAAAGACACAGAGAGAGACAGAGAGATACAGAGAGAGAGAAAGAGAGAGAGAGAGAGAGACATAAAGAGAGAGACAGAGAGAGACAGGGAGAGACAGAGAGATACAAAGAAAGACACAGAGAGAGACAGAGAGGGACAGAGAGAGACAGAGAGAGACAGAGTGACAGAGAGAGACAGAGAGAGACAGAGATAGAGACAGAGAGAGACAGAGAGAGGGAAAGAGAGAGACAGAGAGAGAGAGAGACAGAGAGAGACAGAGAGAGAGACAGATAGAGACAGAGAGAAATAGAGAGAGACAGAGATAGAGAAAGAGAGAGACAGAGAGAGACATAGAGAGAGAGACAGAGAGAGACTTTCCACTTTTTCAGGTTTTCTTGCCATATTCCGGTTCCTTCAGTGTGAGTTTTTAATTTTCTAATTCTTTCAGGGTTTTTTGCCATATTCTGGGTCCTACAGCGTGTATTTTTAATTTTCCAAGTTTTTCAGGGTTACTCAGCATATTTTGGGTCCTACAGTGTGATTTTTTTCATTTTCCACCTTTTTCAGGTTTTCTTGCCAATTTCGGGGTACTTCAGTGTGAGTTTTTAATATTCCACTTTTTACAGGGTTAATCGCCATATTCTGCGTCCTACAGTGTGATTTTTAAATTTTCCACGATTCTCAGGGTTTCTCGCCATATTCAGGTCCTACAGTTTGAATTTTTAATTTTAAACGTTTTTAAGTTTTTTTCATCATGTTCTGGGTCCTACAGTTTGATATTCTCATTATCCAACTTTTTCAGATTTTCTCAGCATATTCTGGGTCCTACATTGTGAATTTTTAATTTTCCACGTTTTTCAAGGTTTCTTGCCATATTCTGGTCCTATAGTGTGATTTTCTCATTTTCCTCCTTTTTCAGTGTTTCTCGCCATATTCTGGGTCCTACAGTGTGAATATTTAATTTTCCATGTTTTTCATGTTTTCTCGCCATATTCTGGGTCCTTCAGTTTGTGTTTTTAATTTTCCTCGTTTTTCAGGTTTTCTCACCATATTCCCGGACCTTCAGTGTGAATTTTTAATTTTCCATGTTTTTCAGGTTTTTTCGTCATATTCTGGGTCCTAGAGTGTGATTTTCTCATTTCCACGTTTTTTAGGATTTCTCCCCATATTCGGGGTCCTTCAGTGTGAGTTTTTGATTTCCTACTTTTTCAGGGTTTCTCAATATATTCTGGTTCCTACAGCGTGTATTTTATTTTTCCAAGTTTTTCAAGGGTTTCTAGGCATATTCTGGGTCCTACAGTGTGAACATTTAATTTTCCATGATTATCAGGGTTTCTCAGCATATTCTGGGTCCTGCAGTGTGATTTTCTCATTTTTCACCTTTTTCAAGTTTTTTCGCTATTCTGGGTTCTACATGTGATTTTCTCATTTTCCACCTTTTTCAGGTTTTCTCGCTATATTCCGGGTCCTTCAGTGTGAATTTTTAATTTTCCACGTTTTTCAGGGTTTCTCGGCATATTCTGTTTCCTGCAGTGTGATTTTCTCATTTTCCAAGTTTTTCAGGTTTTTTCGTAATTCTGGGTCTTACAGTGTGATTTTCTCGTTTTTCACCTTTTGCAGGGTTTCTTGCCATATTCTGGGTCCAACAGAGTGTATTTTTAATTTTCCACGTTTTTCCGGTTTCTCACCATATTCTGGGTCCAACAGCGCGTATTTTTAATTTTCCACGTTTTTCAGGGTTTCTCGGCATATTCTGGGTCCTAAAGTGTGATTTTCTCATTTTCGAAGTTTTTCAAGTTTTTTCGCAATTCTGGGTCCTACAGTCATTTATTCTCATTTTCCACCTTTTTCAGGTTTTCTCGCCATATTCGGGGTCTTTCAGTGTGAATTTTTAGTTTTTTACTTTTTTCAGATTTTCTTGCCATATTCTGGGTCATTCAGTGTGAGTTTTTAATTTTCCACGTTTTTCAGGTTTTTTCGTCATATTCTGGGTACTACAGAGTGATTTTTCTCATTTTCTCGTTTTTCAGGTTTTCTTGCCATATTCCAGGTCCTTCAGGGTGAATTTTTAATTTTCCACGTTTTTCAGTATTTCTCGCCATATTCTGGGTAATACAGTGTGAATTTTTAATTTTCCACTTTTTTCATGGTTTCTCGCCATATTCTGTGTCCGACAGTGTGAATTTTTAATTTTCATGTTTTTCAGGGTTACTCAGCATATTCTAGGTCCTGCAGTGTGATTTTCTCATTTTCCAACTTTTTACAGCCTTTCTAGCCATATTTGGGGTCCTTCAGTGTGAGATTTTAATTTTATAATTTTTCAGGGTTTCTCGACATATTCTGTGTCCTACAGCGTGTATTTTTTATTTTCCACGTTTCTCAGTTTTTTAAATCATATTCTGAGTCCTAAAGTGTGATCTTCTCATTTCCACGTTTTTCAGGTCTTTCAGTGTGAATTTTTAATTTAACACGTTTTTCAGTATTTCTCGACATATTCTGGGAAATACAGTGTGAATTTTTAATTTCACACTTTTTTATTGGTTTCTCGCCATATTGTGTCCAACAATGTGAATTTTTAATTTTTACTTTTTTCCGTGTTTCTTGGCATATTCTGGGTCCTACAGTGTGAGTTTTTAATTTTCCTCGTTTTTTCAGTTTTTCTCGCCATATTCAGATTTCTTCAGTGTGAATTTTTAATTTTCCACGTTTTTCAGGTTTTTTCATCATATTCTGGGTCCTACAGTGTGATTTTCTCATTTCCAAGTTTTTCAGGATTTCTTGCCATATTCCAGTTCCTGCAGTGTGAATTTTTAATTTTCCACGTTTTTCAGTATTTCTCCCCATATTTTGGGTAATACATTGTGAATTTTAATTTTCCTCTTTTTTTCGTGTTTTCTCGAAATATTCTGTGTCCGACAGTGTGAATTTTTAATTTTCACGTTTTTCAGGTTTTCTCAGCATATTCTGGGTCCTTCAGTTTGAGTTTTTAATTTTCCTCGTTTTTCAGGTTTTCTCGCCAAATTCCGGGTCCTTCAGTGTGAATTTTTAATTTTCCACGATTTTCAGGGATTCTCAGCATATTCTGGGTCCTGCAGTGTGATTTTCTCATTTTCCACCTTTTTCAGGTTTTCTAGCCATATTCCGGGTCCATCAGTGTGAGTTTATAGTTATCTACTTTTTTCAGGGTTGATTGCCATATTCTGGGTAATACAGTGAGAATTTTCATTGTCCAATTTTTTCATGGTTTCTCGCCATAATCTGGTTCCCCCAGCGTATATTTTTAATTTTCCACGTTTTCAGGGTTTCTCGGCATATTCTGGGTCCTACAGTGTGATTTTCCCATTTTTGACGTTTTTCAATTTTTTTTTTCCAAATCTGGGTTCTATAGTGTGATTATTCTCATTTTCCATCTTTTTCATGATTTCTCGCTGTATTCTGGGTCCTACAGTGTGAGTTTTGAATTTTCCTTGTTTTTTTGGTTTTCTCGCCATATTAGGGGTCCTTCAGTGTGAATTTTTAATTTTCCACGTTTTCTAAGTTTCTCGCCATATACAGTGTGAATTTTTAATTTTCCACTTTTTTCATGATTCTTGCCATATTCTGTGTCCAACAGTGTCAATTTTTAATTTTCACGTTTTTCAGCATTTCTCGGCATATTCTGGGTCCTGCAGTGTGATTTTCTCATTTTCCACTTTTTCAGGTTTTCTTGCCATATTCCGGTTCCTTCAGTGTGAGTTTTTAATTTTCTAATTCTTTCAGGGTTTTTTGCCATATTCTGGGTCCTACAGCGTGTATTTTTAATTTTCCAAGTTTTTCAGGGTTACTCAGCATATTTTGGGTCCTACAGTGTGATTTTTTTAATTTTCCACCTTTTTCAGGTTTTCTTGCCAATTTCGGGGTACTTTAGTGTGAGTTTTTAATATTCCACTTTTTACAGGGTTAATCGCCATATTCTGCGTCCTACAGTGTGATTTTTAAATTTTCCACGATTCTCAGGGTTTCTCGCCATATTCAGGTCCTACAGTTTGAATTTTTAATTTTAAACGTTTTTAAGTTTTTTTCATCATGTTCTGGGTCCTACAGTTTGATATTCTCATTATCCAACTTTTTCAGATTTTCTCAGCATATTCTGGGTCCTACATTGTGAATTTTTAATTTTCCACGTTTTTCAAGGTTTCTTGCCATATTCTGGTCCTATAGTGTGATTTTCTCATTTTCCTCCTTTTTCAGTGTTTCTCGCCATATTCTGGGTCCTACAGTGTGAATATTTAATTTTCCATGTTTTTCATGTTTTCTCGCCATATTCTGGGTCCTTCAGTTTGTGTTTTTAATTTTCCTCGTTTTTCAGGTTTTCTCACCATATTCCCGGACCTTCAGTGTGAATTTTTAATTTTCCATGTTTTTCAGGTTTTTTCGTCATATTCTGGGTCCTAGAGTGTGATTTTCTCATTTCCACGTTTTTTAGGATTTCTCCCCATATTCGGGGTCCTTCAGTGTGAGTTTTTGATTTCCTACTTTTTCAGGGTTTCTCAATATATTCTGGTTCCTACAGCGTGTATTTTATTTTTCCAAGTTTTTCAAGGGTTTCTAGGCATATTCTGGGTCCTACAGTGTGAACATTTAATTTTCCATGATTATCAGGGTTTCTCAGCATATTCTGGGTCCTGCAGTGTGATTTTCTCATTTTTCACCTTTTTCAAGTTTTTTCGCTATTCTGGGTTCTACATGTGATTTTCTCATTTTCCACCTTTTTCAGGTTTTCTCGCTATATTCCGGGTCCTTCAGTGTGAATTTTTAATTTTCCACGTTTTTCAGGGTTTCTCGGCATATTCTGTTTCCTGCAGTGTGATTTTCTCATTTTCCAAGTTTTTCAGGTTTTTTCGTAATTCTGGGTCTTACAGTGTGATTTTCTCGTTTTTCACCTTTTGCAGGGTTTCTTGCCATATTCTGGGTCCAACAGAGTGTATTTTTAATTTTCCACGTTTTTCCGGTTTCTCACCATATTCTGGGTCCAACAGCGCGTATTTTTAATTTTCCACGTTTTTCAGGGTTTCTCGGCATATTCTGGGTCCTAAAGTGTGTTTTTCTCATTTTCGAAGTTTTTCAAGTTTTTTCGAAATTCTGGGTCCTACAGTCATTTATTCTCATTTTCCACCTTTTTCAGGTTTTCTCGCCATATTCGGGGTCTTTCAGTGTGAATTTTTAGTTTTTTACTTTTTTCAGGTTTTCTTGCCATATTCTGGGTCATTCAGTGTGAGTTTTTAATTTTCCACGTTTTTCAGGTTTTTTCGTCATATTCTGGGTACTACAGTGTGATTTTTCTCATTTTCTCGTTTTTCAGGTTTTCTTGCCATATTCCAGGTCCTTCAGGCTGAATTTTTAATTTTCCATGTTTTTCAGTATTTCTCGCCATATTCTGGGTAATACAGTGTGAATTTTTAATTTTCCACTTTTTTCATGGTTTCTCGCCATATTCTGTGTCCGACAGTGTGAATTTTTAATTTTCATGTTTTTCAGGGTTACTCAGCATATTCTAGGTCCTGCAGTGTGATTTTCTCATTTTCCACGTTTTATAAATTTTTTCGTAATTCTGGGTCCTACAGTGTGATTTTCTCATTTTCGACGTTTTTCAATTTTTTTCGCAATTCTGGGTCCTATAGTGTGATTTTCTCATTTTCCACCTTTTTCAGGTTTTCTCGACATATTCAGGGTCCTTCAGTGTGAGATTTAAATTTTTTACTTTTTTCAGTGTTTCTCGCCATATTCTGCATCCTACAGTGTGAATTTTAAATTTTTCACGTTTTTCAGGTTTTCTTGCCATGTTCTGTGTCCTACAGTTTGAATTTTTAATTTTAAACCTTTTTAAGTTTTTTTTCGTCATATTCTGGGTCCTTCAGTGTGATTTTCTCATTTTCCAACTTTTTCAGGTCTTCTCGGCATATTCTGAGTCCTACAGTGTGAATTTTCGATTTTCCACGTTTTTCAAGTTTTCTTGCCATATTCTGTTCCTAGAGTGTGAATTTTTAATTTTCCACTTTTTTCAGTGTTTCTCTCCCTATCCTGGGTTCTACTTTGTGAATATTTAATTTTCCATGTTTTTCAGGTTTTCTCGCCATATTCTGGGTCCTTCAGTGTGAGTTTTTAATTTTCCTCGTTTTTCAGGTTTTCTCGCCATATTCAAGGTCATACAGTGTGATTTTCTCATTTCCACGTTTTTCTTATTTTCTTGCCATATTCCAGGTTCTTCAGTGTGAATTTTTAATTTTCCACGTTTTTCAAGGTTTCTTGCCATATTCTGGTCCTTTAGAGTGAATTTTTAATTTTCAAGATTTTACAGAGTTTCTCAAAATATTCTGTGTCCTCCAGTGTGAATATTTAATTTTCTAGGTTTTACAGGTTTTCTCGCCATATTCTGGGTCCTTCAGTGTGAGATTTTAATTTTCCTCGTTTTTCAGTTTTGCTCGCTATATCCGGGTCCTTGAGTGTGAATTTTTATTTTTCCACATTTTTCAGGTTTCTTCGTCATAATCTGGTTCTACAGTGTGATTTTTTCATTTCCATGTTTTTCAGGTTTTCTCGCCATATTTGGGGTCCTTCAGTGTGAGTTTTTTAATTTTTAGTTTTTAAGGTTTTCTTGCCATATTCTGGGTACTACAGTGTGAATTTTAAATTTTCCACGTTTTTAAGTTATTTCGTCATATTCTGATTATTACAGTGTGATTTTCTCGTTTTTTTCCTTTTTCAGTGTTTCTCGCCATATTCAGGGTCCTATAGTGTGAATATTTAATTTTCAATGTTTTTCAGGTTTTCTCAGCATATTCTGGCTCCTGCAGTGTTATTTTCTCGTTTTCAACCTTTTTCAGGTTTTCTCACAATTCTGGGTCCTACATGTGATTTTCTCATTTTCCACCTTTTTCAGGTTATCTCGCCATAATCTAGGTCCTACAGTGTGAGTTTTTAATTTTCCTCGTTTTTTCAGGTTTTCTCGCCATATTCTGATTCCTTCAGTGTGAATTTTTAATTTTCCACGTTTTTCAGGTTTTTTCATCATATTCTGGGTCCTACAGTGTGATATTCTCGTTTCCAAGTTTTTCAGGATTTCTTGCCATATTCCAGGTCCTGCAGTGTGAATTTTTAATTTTCCACGTTTTTCAGTATTTCTCCCCATATTTTGGGTAATACAGTGTGAATTTTTAATTTTCCTCGTTTTTCAGGTTTTCTCGCCAAATTCCGGGTCCTTCAGTGTGAATTTTTAATTTTCCACGATTTTCAGGGATTCTCAGCATATTCTGGGTCCTGCAGTGTGATTTTCTCATTTTCCACCTTTTTCATGTTTTCTAGCCATATCCTCATCCATCAGTGTGAGTTTATAGTTATCTACTTTTTTCAGGGTTGCTGGCCGTATTCTGGGTAATACAGTGTGAATTTTTATTGTCCAATTTTTTTCAAGGTTTCTCGCCATAATGTGGGTCTGACAGTGTGAATTTTTAATTTTCACGTTTTTCACGGTTTCTTGGCATATTTTGGGTCCTGAAGAGTGATTTTCTCATTTTCCACGTTTTTAAAGTTTTTTCGTAATTCTGGGTCCTACAGTGTGATTTTCTCATTTTCCACCTTTTTCAGGTTTTCTCGCCATATTTGGGGTCCTTCGGTGTGAGTTTGTAATTTTCTACTTTTTTCAGGGTTTCTCGCCATATTCTGGGTCCTACAGCATGTATTTTTAATTTTCCACGTTTTTCAGGGTTACTCGGCATATTCTGGGTCCTACAGTGTGATTTTCTCATTTTTGATATTTTTCAAGTTTTTTGTTTTGCAATTCTGGTCCTACAGTGTGATTTTCTCATTTTCCACCTTTTTCAGTTTTTCTCGCCATATTCCGGGTCCTTCAGTGTGAGTTTTTAATTTTCTAATTCTTTCAGGGTTTCTTGCCATATTCTGGGTCCTACAGCGTGTATTTTTAATTTTCCACGTTTTTCAGGGTTACTCGGCCTATTCTGGGTCCTACAGTGTGATTTTCTCATTTTTGACATTTTTCAAGTTTTTTGTTTCACAATTCTGGATCCTACAGTGTGATTTTCTCATTTTCCACCTTTTTCAGGTTTTCTTGCCATTTTCGGGGTACTTCAGTGTGAGTTTTTAATATTCTACTTTTTACAGGGTTAATCGCCATATTCTGTGTCCTACAGTGTGATTTTTAAATTTTCCACGTTTCTCTGGGTTTCTCGCCATATTCTGGTCCTACAGTGTGAATTTTTAATTTTAAACGTTTTTAAGTTTTTTTTTCGTCATGTTCTGTGTCCTACACTGTGAAATGCTCATTATCCAACTTTTTCAGGTTTTCTCAGCATATTCTGGGTCCTTCAGTGTGAATATTTAATTTTCCATGTTTTTCATGTTTTCTCTCCATATTCCGGGTCCTTCAGTTTGTGTTTTTAATTTTCCTCGTTTTTCAGGTTTTCTTGCCATATTCCCGGTCCTTCAGTGTGAATTTTTAATTTTCCTCGTTTTTCAGATTTTTTCGTCATATTCTTGGTCCTAGAGTGTGATTTTCTCATTTCCACGTTTTTCAGGATTTCTCCCCGTATTTGGGGTCCTTCCGTGTGAGTTTTTGATTTTCTACTTATTCAGGGTTTCTCAATATATTCTGGTTCCTACAGCGTGTATTTTATTTTTCCACGTTTTTCAAGGGTTTCTCCGCATATTCTGGGTCCTACAGTGTGATTTTTTTTTTTTATTTTCGACGGTTTTCAAGTTTTTTCGCAATTCTGGGTCCTACAGTGTGATTTTCTCATTTTCCACCTTTTTTCAGGTTTTCTCGCCATATTCGGGGTCCTTCAGTGTGAGTTTCTAATTTCCTAGTTTTTCAAGTTTTTTCGTAATTCTAGGTCCTACAGTGTGGTTTTCTCATTTTCCACCTTTTTCAGGTTTTTTTCGCCATATTTGGGGTCCTTCAGTGTGAGCTTTTAATTTTCTACTTTTTTCAGGGTTTTTCGCCATATTCTGGGTCCTTCAGTTTGAATTTTTAATGTTCCTTGTTTTTCTGGTTTTCTTGCCATATTCCAGGTCCTTCAGTGTGAATTTTTACTTTTCCTCGTTTTTTAGTATTTCTTGCCATATTCTGGGAAATACAGTGTGAATTTTTAATTTTCATGTATTCAGTGTTTCTAGGCATATTCTGGGTCCTCCACTGTGATTTTCTCATTTTCGATGTTTTTCAAGTTTTTTCGTTAATCACTGTGATTTCTCATTTTCCACCTTTCAGGGTTCCTCGCCATATTTTGGGTCCTTCAGTGTGAGTTTTTAATTTTCTAATTTTTTCAGGTTTTCTCGCCATATTCTGGGTCCTATTGTGTATATTTTTAATTTTCCACGTTTTTCAGGGTTTCGTGGCATATTCTTGGTTCTACACTGTGATTATCTCATTTTCCACCTTTTTCAGGTTTTCTCTCCATATTCGGGGTCCTTCAGTGTGAGTTTTTAATTTTCTACTTTTTTCAGGGTTTCTCGCCATATTCTGGGTCCTACAGTGTGATTTTCTCATTTAGGACTTTTTACAAATTTTTTCGCAATTCTGGGTCCTACAGTGTGATTATTATCATTTTTAAACTTTTTCAGGTTTTCTCGCCATATTCGGGATCCTTCAGTGTGAGGTTTTAATTTTCCTCGTTTTTCAGGTTTTCTCGACATATTCTGGGTCCTTCAGTGTGAATTTTTAATTTTCACGTTTTTCAGGGTTTCTCTACATATTCCGGGTCCTTCAGTGTGAATTTTTTATTTTCCACGTTTTTCAGGTTTTTTCGTTATATTCTGGGTCTTACAGTGTGATTTTCTCATTTCCATGTTTTTCAGGTTTTCTAGCCATATTCCACGTCCTTCAGTGTGAATTTTTAATTTTCCAGGTTTTTTAAGTATTTCTTGCCATATTCTGGGTAATACAGTGTGATTTTCTCATTTTCCACTTTTTTCAGGTTTAATCGCAATATTTGGGGTCCTTCAGTGTGAGTTTTTAATTTTGTACTTTTTCAGGGTTTCTGGCCATATTCTGGGTCCTATAGTGTGTGTTTTTAATTTTCCACGTTTTTCATGGTTTCTTGGCACATTCTGGGTCCTACAGTGTGATTTTCTCATTTAGGACTTTTTACAAATTTTTTCGCAATTCTGGGTCCTACAGTGTGATTATTATCATTTTTAAACTTTTTCAGGTTTTCTCGCCATATTCGGGATCCTTCAGTGTGAGGTTTTAATTTTCCTCGTTTTTCAGGTTTTCTCGACATATTCTGGGTCCTTCAGTGTGAATTTTTAATTTTCACGTTTTTCAGGGTTTCTCTACATATTCCGGGTCCTTCAGTGTGAATTTTTTATTTTCCACGTTTTTCAGGTTTTTTCGTTATATTCTGGGTCTTACAGTGTGATTTTCTCATTTCCATGTTTTTCAGGTTTTCTAGCCATATTCCACGTCCTTCAGTGTGAATTTTTAATTTTCCAGGTTTTTCAGTATTTCTTGCCATATTC
>NW_028227484.1:0-88871 GCF_978045245.1 Mus caroli | reverse complement strand
TATGGTGAGAAACCCCGAAAAACATGCAAAATTAAATATAAACGCTGTAGGACCCAGAATAAGGCAAGAAACCCTGTAAAAAGTAGATAATTAAAAACTCACACTGAAAGACCTGGAATATGGCGACAAAACCAGAAAAACATGGAAAATTAATAACTCACACTCAAGGATTTGGAATATAGGGAGAAAACCTTAAAAATGTGGAAAATTATCAACTCACTCAGAAAGACCTGGAATATGGCCAGAAAACCTGAAAAACGTGGAAGGACATAGAATATGGCGAGAAATCTTGAAAAAGGTAGAAAATTAAAAATTCACACTGTAGGACCCAAAATATGTTGAGAAACCCTGAAAAACGTGGAAAATTAAAAACTCACACTGAAGGACTTGGAATATGATGAAAAACCCTGAAAAAAGTGGAAAATTAAAAATTCCCACTTAAGGACATAGAATATGGCAAGAAACCCTGAAAAAGGTGGAAAAACAGAAATTCCCACTGTAGGACACAAAATTGCGAAAATAACTTGAAAAGGGGGGAAAAATGAGAAAAACATACTGTAAGACCCAGAATATGCGAGAAAACCCTGAAAAACGTGAAAAGTAAAAATTCACAAGGTCAGACCTAGAACATGAAGAGAAACCATGAAAAAAGTGGAAAATTAAAAATTCACACTGTGCTACCCAGAATATGGGGAGAAACACTGAAAAATGTGGAAAATTAAAAATTTACACTGAAGGACCTGGAATATGGCACAAAAACCTGAAAAACTTGGAAATGAGAAAATCACACTGTAGGACCCAGAATATGATGAAAACTCCTGAAAAACATGGAAAATTAAAAATTCACACTGAAGGACCCGGAATATGGCTACAAAACCAGAAAAAATAAAAACTCACACTGAAGGACCCAGAATATGGCGAGATAACCTGAAAAAAGTAGAAAATTAAAAATTCACACTGAAAGACCCCGAATATGGCGAGAAAACCTGAAAGGTGGAAAATGAGAATAATCACACTGTAGGACCCAGAATTGCGAAAAAACATGAAAAATATCGAAAATGAGAAAATCACACTGTAGGACCCAGAATGTGCCAAGAAACCATGAAAAACGTGGAAAATTAAAAACACACACTATAGGACCCAGAATATGGCCAGAAACCCTGAAAAAGTACAAAATTAAAAACTCACACTGAAGGACCCCAAATATTGCGATTAAACCTGAAAAAAGTGGAAAATGAGAAAATCACACTGTATTACCCAGAATATGGCAAGAAATACTGAAAAACCTGGAAAATTAAAAATTCACACTGAAGGACGTGGAATATGGCTAGAAAACCTGAAAAACATGGAAATGAGAAAATCACACTGTAAGACCCAGAATATAACGAAAAAACCTGAAAAACGTGGAAAATAAAAAATTCACACTGAAGGACCCGGAATATGTAGAGAAACCCTGAAAAACGTGAAAATTAAAAATTCACACTGAAGGACCCAGAATATGTCGAGAAAACCTGAAAAACGAGGAAAATTAAAACCTCACACTGAAGGATCCCGAATATGGCGAGAAAACCTGAAAAAGTTTAAAAATGATAATAATCACACTGTAGGACCCAGAATTGCGAAAAAATTTGTAAAAAGTCCTAAATGAGAAAATCACACTGTAGGACCCAGAATGTGCCAAGAAACCATGAAAAACGTGGAAAATTAAAAACACACACTATAGGACCCAGAATATGGCCAGAAACCCTGAAAAAGTACAAAATTAAAAACTCACACTGAAGGACCCCAAATATTGCGATTAAACCTGAAAAAAGTGGAAAATGAGAAAATCACACTGTATTACCCAGAATATGGCAAGAAATACTGAAAAACCTGGAAAATTAAAAATTCACACTGAAGGACGTGGAATATGGCTAGAAAACCTGAAAAACATGGAAATGAGAAAATCACACTGTAAGACCCAGAATATAACGAAAAAACCTGAAAAACGTGGAAAATAAAAAATTCACACTGAAGGACCCGGAATATGTAGAGAAACCCTGAAAAACGTGAAAATTAAAAATTCACACTGAAGGACCCAGAATATGTCGAGAAAACCTGAAAAACGAGGAAAATTAAAACCTCACACTGAAGGATCCCGAATATGGCGAGAAAACCTGAAAAAGTTTAAAAATGATAATAATCACACTGTAGGACCCAGAATTGCGAAAAAATTTGTAAAAAGTCCAAAATGAGAAAATCACACTGTAGGACCCAGAATATGGCGAGAAACCCTGAAAAAAGTAGAAAATTAAAAACTCACACTGAAGGACCCCGAATATGGAGAGAAAACCTGAAAAAGGTGGAAAATGAGATAATCACAGTGTAGAACCAAGAATATGCCACGAAACCCTGAAAAACGTGGAAAATTAAAAATATACACAATAGGACCCAGAATATGGTGAGAAAACCTGAAAAAATTAGAAAATTAAAAACTCACACTGAAGGACCCAAAATATGGCGAGGAACCCTGAAAGGTGGAAAATGAGAAATCACAGTGATTAACGAAAAAACTTGAAAAACATCGAAAATGAGAAAATCACAGTGGAGGACCCAGAATATGCCTAGAAACACTGAATACATGAAAATTAAAAATTCACACTGTATTTCCCAGAATATGGCAAGAAATACTAAAAAACGAGGAAAAGTAAAAATTCACACTGAAGGACCTGGAATATGGCAAGAAAACCAGAAAAACAAGGAACATTAAAAATTCAAACTGAAGGACCCAGAATATGGTGAAAAACCCTGAAAAAAGTAGAAAATTAAAAGCTCACACTGAAGGACCCCAAATATGGCGAAAAAAACCTGAAAAAGGTGGAAAATGAGAAAACCACACTGTAGGACCTAGAATTACGAAAAAACTTGAAAAACTAGGAAATTAGAAACTCACACTGAAGGACCCCGAATATGGCGAGAAAACCTGAAAAAAGGTGGAAAATGAGAAAATCACACTGTAGGACCCAGAATTGCGAAAAAACTTGAAAACCGTCGAAAATAAAAAAAAAAAATCACACTGTAGGACCCAGAATATGCGGAGAAACCCTTGAAAAACGTGGAAAAATAAAATACACGCTGTAGGAACCAGAATATATTGAGAAACCCTGAATAAGTAGAAAATCAAAAACTCACACGGAAGGACCCCAAATACGGGGAGAAATCCTGAAAAACCTGGAAATGAGAAAATCACACTCTAGGACCAAGAATATGACGAAAAAATCTGAAAAACGAGGAAAATTAAAAATTCACACTGAAGGACCGGGAATATGGCAAGAAAACCTGAAAAACGAGGAAAATTAAAAACACAAACTGAAGGACCCGGAATATGGAGAGAAAACATGAAAAACATGGAAAATTAAATATTCACACTGAAGGACCCAGAATATGCTGAGAAAACCTGAAAAAGTTGGATAATGAGCATTTCACAGTGTAGGACACAGAACATGACGAAAAAAAACTTAAAAACGTTTAAAATTAAAAATTCACACTGTAGGACCAGAATATGGCGAGAAACCCAGAGAAACGTGGAAAATTTAAAAATCACACTGTAGGACACAGAATATGGCGATTAACCCTGTAAAAAGTAGAATATTAAAAACTCACACTGAAGTACCCCGAAAATGGCAAGAAAACCTGAAAAAGGTGGAAAATGAGAAAATCACACTGTAGGATCCAGAATTGTGAAACAAAAAACTTGAAAAATGTCAAAAATGAGAAAATCACACTGTAGGACCCAGAATAGGCCGAGTAACCCTGAAAAACGTGGAAAATTAAAAATACACGCTGTAGGACCCAGAATATGGCAAGAAACCCTGAAAGAATTAGAAAATTAAAAACTCACACTGAAGGACCCGGAATATGGCGAGAAAACCTGAAAAAGGTGGAAAATGAGAAAATCACACTGTAGGACCAGAATTGCAAAACAAAAAACTTGAAAAATATCAAAAATGAGAAAATCACACTGTAGGACCCAGAATATGCCGAGTAACCCTGAAAAACGTGGAAAATTAAAAATACATGCTGTAGGACCCAGAATATGGCGAGAAACCCTGAAAAAAGTAGAAAATTACAAACTCACACCGAAGGACCCCAAATATGGCGAGAAAACCTGAAAAAGGTGGAAAATGAGAAAATCACACTGTAGGACCCAGAATTACGAAAAAACTTTAAAAACGTGGAAAATGAGAAAATCACTCTTCAGGACCCAAAATATGCCAAGAAACCGTGAAAAACGTGAAAATTAAAAATTCACACTGTCAGACCCACATTATGGCGAGAAACCTTGAAAAAAATTGGACAATAAAAATTCACACTGTATTACCCAGAATACGGCCAGCAACCCTGAAAAAAGTAGATAACTATAAACTCACACTGATGGATGAGGATATGGCTAGAAAACATGAAAAAGGTGGAAAATGAGAAAATCACACTGCAGGACCCAGAATATGCTGAGAATCCCTGAAAATCGTGGAAAATTAAAAATTCACACTGAAGGACCCGGAATTTGGCGAGAAAACCTGAAAAACGAGGAAAATTAAAAATTCACACTGTATTACCCAAAATATGGGGAGAAATACTGAAAAACGTGGAAAATTAAAAATTCACACTGCAGGACCTGGAATATGGCAAGAAATCCTGAAAAACTTGGAAACGAGAATATCACACTGTAGGACCCAGAATATGATGAAAAAACCTGAAAAACGTGGAAAATTAAAAATTCACACTGAAGGAATCAGAATATGGCGAGAAAAACTGAAAAAAACGAGGAAAATTAAAAACTCACACTGTAGGACCTAGATTATGGCGAGATAACCTGAAAAAGGTGGAAAATGAGAAAATCACATGTAGGACCCAGAATTGTGAGAAAACCTGAAAAAGGTTGAAAACGAGAAAATAACACTGCAGGAGCCAGAATATGCTGAGAAAACCTGAAAAACATTGAAAATTAAATATTCACACTATAGGACCCTGAATATGGCGAGAAACACTGAAAAAGGAAAAAAACGAGAAAATCACACTGTAATAATCAGAATATGACGAAATAACTTAAAAACGTGGAAAATTTAAAATTCACACTGTAGTACCCAGAATATGGCAAGAAAACCTTAAAAACTAAAAATTAAAAAACTCACACTGAAGGACCCCAAATATGGCGAGAAAACCTGAAAAACATGGAAATGAAAAAATCACACTGTAGAACCAGATTATGACGAAGAAACCTGAAAAATGTGGAAAAATAAAAATTCACACTCAAGGACCCGGATATAGCGAGCAAAACTGAAAAACGAGGAAAATTAAAATCTCACACTGAAGGACCCAGAATATGGCGAGAAAACCTGTAAAACCTAGAAAATTAAATATTCACACTGGAGGACACAGAATATTTTGAGAAACTCTGTAAAATCTTGAAAATTAAAAATTCACTCTAAAGGACCAGAATATGGCAAGAAACCTTGAAAAACGTGGAAAATTAAAAATTCACACTGAAGAACCTGGAATATGGCAAGAAAATAAGAAAAACGTGGAAATGAGAAAATCACACTGTATGACCTTGAATATGGCGAGAAAACCTGAAAAACGAGGAAAATTAAAAACTCACACTGAAGGACCCAGAATATGGCGAGAAAACCTGAAAAACATGGAAAATTAAATATTCACAAAGTAGAACCCAGGATAGGGAGAGAAACACTGAAAAAAGTGGAAAATTAAAAATTCACACTCTAGGAACAGAATATGGCAAGAAAACTTGAAAAACGTGGAAAATCAAAAATTCACACTGTAGGACTCAGAATATGCCGAGAAGACCTGAAAAAGTTGGAAAATGAGAAAATCACACTGAAGGACCCAGAATATGACGAAAAAAAACTTAAAAAGGTTTAAAATTAAAAATTCATACTGTAGGACACAGAACATGGCAAGAAAACCTGAAAAACGTGAAAAATTTAAAATTCACACTGTAGGATGCAGAATATGGCGAGAAACACTGAAAAAAGTAAAAAATTTAAATCTCACACTGAAGGACCCTGAATATGTCGAGAAAACCTGAAAAAGGTGGAAAATGAGAAAATCACACTATAGGACCCAGAATTGCGAAAAAAATTGAAAAACGTCGAAAATGAGAAAATCACACTGTAGGACCCAGAATTACGAAAAAATTTATAAAACGTGGAAAATGAGAAAATCACACTGCAGGACCTAGAATATGCTGAGTAACCCTGAAAAACATGAAAATTAAAAATTCACACTGTCGGACACAGAATATGGCGAGAAACCATGAAAAAAGTGGAAAATTAAAAATTCACACTGTATTACCCAGAATATGGCGAGAAATACTGAAAAACATGGAAAATTAAAAATTCAGCCTGAAGGACCTGGAATATGGCAAGAAAACCTGAAAAACGAGAAAATGAGAAAAATCACACTGTAGTACCCAGAATATGACGAAAAAACCTGAAAAACGTGGAAAATTAAAAACTCACACTGAATGACCCAGAATATGGCAAGAAAACCTGAAAAAAGTAAAAAACTAAAAATTCACACTGAAAGACCCCGAATATGGCGAGAAAACCTGAAAAAGGTGGAAAATGAGAATAAATGACTGTAGGACCCAGAATTGCGAAAAAACTTGAAAAACTTCGAAAATGAGAAAAACACACTTTAGGACCCAGAATATGCCGAGAAACCCTGAAAAACGTGGAAAATTAAAAATACGCGCTGTTGGACCCAGAATATGGTGAGAAACCGGAAAAACGTGGAAAATTAAAAATACACTCTGTTGGACCCAGAATATGGCAAGAAACCCTGCAAAAGGTGAAAAACGAGAAAATCACACTGTAAGACCCAGAATTACGAAAAAACCTGAAAAACTTGGAAAATGAGAAAATCACACTGCAGGAAACAGAATATGCCGAGAAACCCTGAAAAACGTGGAAAATTAAAAATTCACACTGAAGGACCCGGAATATAGCGAGAAAACCTGAAAAAGGTGGAAAATGAGAAAATCACATGTAGAACCCAGAATAGCGAAAAAACTTGAAAAAGGTGAAAAATGAGAAAATCACACTGCAGGACCCAGAATATGCTGAGAAACCCTGATAATCATGGAAAATTAAATGTTCACACTGTAGGACCCAGAATATGCCTAGAAACCCTTGAAAAACTTGGAAAAATAAAATACACGCTGTAGGAACCAGAATATATTGAGAAACCCTGAAAAAGTAGGAAATCAAAAACTCACACTGAAGGACCCCGAATATGGGGAGAAATCCTAAAAAACGTGGAAATGAGAAAATCACACTCTAGGACCCAGAATATGACGAAAAAACCTGAAAAACATGGAAAATTAAAAATTCACACTGAAGGTCCGGGAATATGGTGAGAAAACCTGAAAAACGAGGAAAATTAAAAACAAAAACTGAAGGACCCAGAATATGGCGAGAAAACATGAAAAACATGGAAAATTAAATATTCACACTGTAGGACCCAGAATATGGCGAGAAACACTGAAAAAGGAGGAAAATGAGAAAATCACACTATAGGACCAGAATATGGCAAGAAACCTTGAAAAACGTGGAAAATTAAAAATTCACAATGTAGGACCCAGAATATGCTGAGAAAATTTGAAAAAGTTGGATAATGAGAATATCAAACTGTAGGACCCAGAACATGACGAAAAAAACTTAAAAACGTTTAAAATTAAAAAATCAAACTGTAGGACCTGAATATGGCGAGAAACCCTGAGAATCGTGGAAAATTTAAATATCACACTGTAGGACGCAGAATATGGCGATTAACCCTGTAAAAAGTGGAATATTAAAAACTCACACTGAAGTACCCCGAAATTGGCAAGAAAACCTGAAAAAGGTGGAAAATTAAAAAAATCACACTGTAGGACCCAAAATATGCTGAGTAACCCTGAAAAACTTGGAAAATTAAAAATACACGCTGTAGGACCCAGAATATGGCAAAAAACCCTGAAAGAATTAGAAAATTAAAAACTCACACTGAAGGAACCGGAATATGGCAAGAAAACCTGAAAAAGTGGAAAATGAGAAAATCACACTGCAGGACCCAGAATATGCCGAGAAATGCTGAAAAACGTGAAAATTAAAAATTGACACTGTTGGACACAGAATATGGCAAGAATCATGAAAAAAGTGGAAAATTAAAAATTCACACTGTATATGGCGAGAAACTTAGAAAACGTGGAAAATTAAAAATTCACACTGAAGGACCCCTAATATGGCGAGAAAACCAAAAAAACAAGGAAAATTCAAAACTCACACTGTAGGACCCAGAATATAGCGAGAAATCATGAAAAAGATGGAAAATGAGAATAATCACACTATAGAACCCAGATTTGGAAAAAAAAAATTGAAAAACGTCGAAAATGGGAAAATCACACTGTAGGACCCAGAATATGCCGAGAAACCCTGAAAACGTGGAAAATTAAAAATATACGCTGGGGGAACCAGATTATGGCGAGAAACCATGAAAAAATTGGACAATGAAAATTCTCACTGTATTACCCAGAATATGGCAATCAACCCTGAAAAAAGTAGATAACTATAAACTCACACTGATGGACCCGGAATATGGCTAGAAAACCTGAAAAAGGTGGAAAATGAGAAAATCACACTGCAGGACCCAGAATATGCTGAGAATCCCTGAAAATCGTGGAAAATTAAAAATTCACACTGAAGGACCCGGAATTTGGCGAGAAAACCTGAAAAACGAGGAAAATTAAAAACTCAAACTGAAGGACCCAGAATATGCTGAGAAAACCTGAAAAACGTGAAAATTAAAAATTCACACTGTCGGACACAGAATATTTCGAGAAAACACGAAAAAAAGAGGAAAATTAAAATTCACAATGTATTACCCAAAATATGGGGAGAAATACTGAAAAACGTGGAAAATTAAAAATTCACACTGCAGGACCTGGAATATGGCAAGAAATCCTGAAAAACTTGGAAATGAGAAAATCACACTGTAGGACCCAGAATATGATGAAAAAACCTGAAAAACGTGGAAAATTAAAAATTCACACTGAAGAAATCTGAATATGGCGAGAAAAACTGAAAAAACGAGGAAAATTAAAAACTCACACTGTAGGACCCAGAATATGCCAAGAAACACGGAAAAAAGTAAAAATTAAAAATTCACATTGTTGGACACAATATGGCGAGAAACCAATAAAAAAGTGTGAAATTAAAAATTCACACTGTATTTCCCAGAATATGTCGAGAAATACTGAAAAACGTGTTAAATTAAAAATTCACACTGAAAGACCTGAAAAACGTGGAAATGAGAAGATCACACTTTAGGACTCAGAATATGATTTAAAAAACTGAGAAACGTGGAAAATAAAAAATACACGCTGTAGGACACAGAATATGTCGAGAAACCCTGAAAAATTATAAAATTAAAATCTCACACTGAAGGACCCCAAATATGGCTAGAAAGGCTGTAAAAAGTTGGAAAATGAGAAAATCACACTGCAGGACCTAGAATATGCTGAGTAACCCTGAAAAACATGAAAATTAAAAATTCACACTGTCGGACACAGAATATGGCGAGAAACCATGAAAAAAGTGGAAAATTAAAAATTCACACTGTATTACCCAGAATATGGCGAGAAATACTGAAAAACGTGGAAAATTAAAAATTCACCCTGAAGGACCTGGAATATGGCAAGAAAACCTGAAAAACGAGAAAATGAGAAAAATCACTCTGTAGTACCCAGAATATGACGAAAAAACCTGAAAAACGTGGAAAATTAAAAACTCACACTGAATGACCCAGAATATGGCAAGAAAACCTGAAAAAAGTAAAAAACTAAAAATTCACACTGAAAGACCCCGAATATGGCGAGAAAACCTGAAAAAGGTGGAAAATGAGAATAAATGACTGTAGGACCCAGAATTGCGAAAAAACTTGAAAAACTTCGAAAATGAGAAAATCACACTTTAGGACCCAGAATATGCCGAGAAACCCTGAAAAACGTGGAAAATTAAAAATACGCGCTGTTGGACCCAGAATATGGTGAGAAACCGGAAAAACGTGGAAAATTAAAAATACACTCTGTTGGACCCAGAATATGGCAAGAAACCCTGCAAAAGGTGAAAAACGAGAAAATCACACTGTAAGACCCAGAATTACGAAAAAACCTGAAAAACTTGGAAAATGAGAAAATCACACTGCAGGAAACAGAATATGCCGAGAAACCCTGAAAAACGTGGAAAATTAAAAATTCACACTGAAGGACCCGGAATATAGCGAGAAAACCTGAAAAAGGTGGAAAATGAGAAAATCACATGTAGAACCCAGAATAGCGAAAAAACTTGAAAAAGGTGAAAAATGAGAAAATCACACTGCAGGACCCAGAATATGCTGAGAAACCCTGATAATCATGGAAAATTAAATGTTCACACTGTAGGACCCAGAATATGCCTAGAAACCCTTGAAAAACTTGGAAAAATAAAATACACGCTGTAGGAACCAGAATATATTGAGAAACCCTGAAAAAGTAGGAAATCAAAAACTCACACTGAAGGACCCCGAATATGGGGAGAAATCCTAAAAAACGTGGAAATGAGAAAATCACACTCTAGGACCCAGAATATGACGAAAAAACCTGAAAAACATGGAAAATTAAAAATTCACACTGAAGGTCCGGGAATATGGTGAGAAAACCTGAAAAACGAGGAAAATTAAAAACACAAACTGAAGGACCCAGAATATGGCGAGAAAACATGAAAAACATGGAAAATTAAATATTCACACTGTAGGACCCAGAATATGGCGAGAAACACTGAAAAAGGAGGAAAATGAGAAAATCACACTATAGGACCAGAATATGGCAAGAAACCTTGAAAAACGTGGAAAATTAAAAATTCACAATGTAGGACCCAGAATATGCTGAGAAAATCTGAAAAAGTTGGATAATGAGAATATCAAACTGTAGGACCCAGAACATGATGAAAAAAACTTAAAAACGTTTAAAATTAAAAATTCAAACTGTAGGACCTGAATATGGCGAGAAACCCTGAGAATCGTGGAAAATTTAAAAATCACACTGTAGGACGCAGAATATGGCGATTAACCCTGTAAAAAGTGGAATATTAAAAACTCACACTGAAGTACCCCGAAATTGGCAAGAAAACCTGAAAAAGGTGGAAAATGAAAAAAATCACACTGTAGGACCCAAAATATGCTGAGTAACCCTGAAAAACTTGGAAAATTAAAAATACACGCTGTAGGACCCAGAATATGGCAAAAAACCCTGAAAGAATTAGAAAATTAAAAACTCACACTGAAGGAACCGGAATATGGCAAGAAAACCTGAAAAAGTGGAAAGTCTCTCTCTGTCTCTCTCTCTATGTCTCTCTCTGTCTCTCTCTTTCTCTATCTCTGTCTCTCTCTATTTCTCTCTGTCTCTATCTGTCTCTCTCTCTGTCTCTCTCTGTCTCTCTCTCTCTCTCTCTGTCTCTCTCTTTCCCTCTCTCTGTCTCTCTCTGTCTCTATCTCTGTCTCTCTCTGTCTCTCTCTGTCACTCTGTCTCTCTCTGTCTCTCTCTGTCCCTCTCTGTCTCTCTCTGTGTCTTTCTTTGTATCTCTCTGTCTCTCCCTGTCTCTCTCTGTCTCTCTCTTTATGTCTCTCTCTCTCTCTCTTTCTCTCTCTCTGTATCTCTCTGTCTCTCTCTGTGTCTTTCTTTGTCTCTCTTTGTCTCTCTCTGTCACTCTCTCTATGTCTATCTCTGTCTCTCTCTTTCTCTATCTCTGTCTCTCTCTGTTTCTCTCTGTCTCTATCTCTCTGTGTGTCTCTTTCTTTCCCTCTCTCTGTCTCTATCTCTTTCTCTCTCTGTCTCTCTCTGTCACTCTGTCTCTCTCTGTCTCTCTCTGTCTCTCTCTCTGTCTCTGTCTCTCTCTCTCTGTGTCTTTCTTTGTCTCTCTCTGTCTCTCTGTCTCTCTCTGATTCTCTCTGTGTCTCTCTCAATCTCTCTCTCTCTGTCTCTCTCTGTCTCTCTCTGTCTCTCTCAATGTATCTCTCTGTCTCTCTATGTCTCTCTCTGTGTCTTTCTTTGTCTCTCTCTGTCTCTCTCTGTCTCTCTGTGTGTCTCTCTCTGTCTCTCTCTCTATCTCTGTCTCTCTCTGTCTTTCTCACTCTGTCTCTGTCTCTCTCTGACTCTCTCTGTCTCTCTTTCTCTCTGTCTCTCTCTTTCTCTCTGTCTCTCTCTTTCCCTCTCTCTGTCTCTCTCTGTCTCTATCTCTGTCTCTCTCTGTCCTTCTGACTCTTTCTGTCTCTCTCTGTCTCTCTCTCTGTCTCTCTCTGTCTCTCTCCTTCTCTCTCTCTGCCTCTCTCTTTCCCTCTCTCTCTCTCTCTCTCTGTCTCTCTCTGTCTCTCTCTGTCACTCTGTCTCTCTCTGTCTCTCTCTGTCTATCTGTCACTCTCTGTCAATCTCTCTGTCTCTGTCTCTCTCTCTCTCTGTGTCTTTCTTTGTCTCTCTCTGTCTCTCTGTCTCTCTCTGATTCTCTCTGTGTCTCTCTCAATCTCTCTCTCTCTGTCTCTCTCTGTCTCTCTCTGTCTCTCTCAATGTATCTCTCTGTCTCTCTATGTCTCTCTCTGTGTCTTTCTTTGTCTCTCTCTGTCTCTCTCTGTCTCTCTGTGTGTCTCTCTCTGTCTCTCTCTCTATCTCTGTCTCTCTCTGTCTTTCTCACTCTGTCTCTGTCTCTCTCTGACTCTCTCTGTCTCTCTTTCTCTCTGTCTCTCTCTGTCTCTCTCTTTCCCTCTCTCTGTCTCTCTCTGTCTCTATCTCTGTCTCTCTCTGTCCTTCTGACTCTTTCTGTCTCTCTCTGTCTCTCTCTCTGTCTCTCTCCTTCTCTCTCTCTGTCTCTCTCTTTCCCTCTCTCTGTCTCTATCTCTGTCTCTCTCTGTCTCTCTCTGTCACTCTGTCTCTCTCTGTCTCTCTCTGTCTATCTGTCACTCTCTGTCTCTCTCTCTGTATCTCTCTATCTCTGTCTTTCTCTGTGTCTTTCTTTGTCTCGCTCTGTCTCTCTCTGTCTCTCTCTGTCTCTCTCTCTATGTCTCTCTTTGTCTCTCTCTTTCTCTATCTCTGTCTCTCTCTGTTTCTCTGTCTCTATCTGTCTCTCTCTCTGTCTCTCTCTGTCTCTCTCTGTCTCTCTCTGTCTCTCTCTTTCCCTCTCTCTGTCTCTCTCTGTCTCTATCTCTGTCTCTCTCTGTCTCTCTCTGTCACTCTGTCTCTCTCTGTCTCTCACTGTCCCTCTGTCTCTCTCTGTCTATCTGACTCTCTCTGTCTCTCTCTGTCTCTCTCTCTTTCTCTGTCTCTGTCTCTCTCTGTCTCTCTCTGTCACTCTGTCTCTCTCTGTTTCTCTCTGTCTCTATCTGTCTCTCTCTCTGTCTCTATCTGTCTCTCTCTGTCTCTCTCTGTCCCTAACTCTGTATCTCTCTGTCTCTATCTCTGTCTCTCTCTGTCTCTCTCTGTCACTCTGTCCCTCTCTGTCTCTCTCAGTCTCTCTCTCTATCTCTCTCTCTCTCTGTCTCTCTCTGTCTCTCTCTGTCTAACTCTATCTGTCTCTGTCTCTCTCTGTCTCCATCTGTCACTCTGTCTGTCTCTCTCTGTCTCTCTCTGTCCCTTCTGTCTCTATCTCTGTATCTCTCTGTCTCTCTCTCTGTCTCTCTCTGTCTCTCTCTGTGTCTCTGTCTCTCTCTGTCTCTCTCTGTCTCTCTCAATGTATCTCTCTGTCTCACTATGTCTCTCTCTGTGTCTTTCTTTGTCTCTCTCTGTCTCTTTCTGTCTCTCTCTGTGTCTCTCTCTGTCTCTCTCTCTCTATCTCTGTCTCTCTCTGTCTTTCTCACTCTGTCTCTGTCTCTCTCTGTCCCTCTCTCTGTCTCTCTCTGTCTCTATCTCTGTCTCTCTCTGACTCTCTCTGTCTCTCTCTTTCTCTCTGTCTGTCTCTGTCTCTCTCTCTTTATCTCTCTGTCTCTCTCTGTCTCTCTCTGTCTCTCTCTCTCTGTGTCTCTCTCTGTCTTTCTCTGTCTCTATCTCTGTCTCTCTCTGTCTTTCTCTGGGTCTTCCTTTGTCTCTCTCTCTGTCTCTGTCTCACTCTCTGTCTTTCTCTGTCTCTCTCTGTGTCTCTCTCTGTCCTTCTGACTCTTTCTGTCTCTCTCTGTCTCTCTCTCTGTGTCTCTCTGTGTCTCTCTGTCTCTCTCTATGTCTTTCATTGTCTCTCTCTGTCTCTCTCTGTCTATCTCTCTGTCTCTCTCTGTCTCTCTCTGTCTCTATCTCTGTCTCTCTCTGTCTCTCTATGTCTCTCTATGTCTCTCTTAATGTATCTCTCTGTCTCTCTATGTCTCTCTCTGTGTCTTTCTTTGTCTCTCTCTGTCTCTCTCTGTCTCTCTCTCTGTCTCTCTGTCTCTCTCTGTCTCTCTCTGTCTCTATCTCTGTCTCTCTCTGTCTCTCTCTGTCTCTCTCTGTCTTTGTCTCTCTGTGTGTCTCTCTGTGTGTCTCTCTGTGTCTCTCTCTGTGTCTCTCTGTGTCTCTCTGTCTCTCTCAATGTATCTCTCTGTCTCTCTCTGTCTTTCTTTGTCTCTCTCTGTCTCTCTCTGTCTCTCTCTGTGTCTTTCTCTGTCTCTCTCTCTATCTCTGTCTCTCTCTGTCTTTCTCACTCTGTCTCTGTCTCACTCTGTCTCTATCTCTGTCTCTCTCTGACTCTCTCTGTCTCTCTCTTTCTCTCTGTCTCTCTCTGTCTCTCTCTGTCTCTCTCTCTGTATCTCTCTCTTTCTCTGTCTCTATCTCTGTCTCGCTCTGTCTCTCTCTGTGTCTTTCTTTGTCTCTCTCTGTCTCACTGTCTGTCTCTCTCTGTCTTTCTCTGTCTCTCTCTGTGTCTCTCTCTGTCTTTCTCTGTCTCTATCTCTGTCTCTCTCTGTCTCTCTCTGTCCTTCTGACTCTTTATGTCTCTCTCTGTCTCTCTCTCTGTATCTCTCTGTCTCTCTCTGTCTCTCTCTGTTTCTCTCTCTGTCTCACTCTGTCTCTCTCTGTCTCTCTCTGTCTCTCTCTCTGTCTCTCTCTATGTCTCTCTCTCTTTCTCACTCTGTGTATCTCTGTCTCACTCTGTGTCTCTCTCTGTCTCACTCTGTCTCTCTCTGTCTCTCTCTGTCTCTCTCTCTGTCTCTCTGTCTCTCTCTGTCTCTCTCTCTGTCTCTCACTGTCTGTCTCTGTCTGTCTCTGTCTCTCTCTGTCTCTCTCTGTCTCTCTCTCTGTCTCTCTCTGTGTTTCTCTGTGTCTCTCTGTGTCTCTCTCTGTGTCTCTCTGTGTCTCTCTCTGTCTCTCTCTGTGTCTCTCTGTGTCTCTCTGTGTCTCTCTGTCTCTCTCTGTGTCTCTCTCTGTCTCTCTCTGTCTATCTCTGTCTCTCTCTGTCTCTCTCAATGTATCTCTCTGTCTCTCTATGTCTCTCTCTGTGTCTTTCTTTGTCTCTCTCTGTCTCTCTCTCTCTCTCTCTGTCTCACTCTGTCTCTCTCTCTGTCTCTCTTTGTCTCTCTCTCTGTATCTCTCTGTCTCTCTCTGTCTCTCTCTGTCTCTCTCTCTGTCTCTCTCTCTGTCTTTCTTTTTCTCTATCTATATCTCTCTCTGTCTCTCTCTGTGTCTTTTTTTGTCTCTCTCTGTCACTCTCTGTCTCTCTCTCTCTCTCTCTGTCTCTCTTAGTCTCTCTCTGTGTCTTTCATTGTCTCTCTCTGTCTCTCTCTGTCTTTCGGTGTCTCTCTCTCTGTCTCTCTCTGTCTCACTCTCTGTCTCTCTCTGTCTCTATCTCTGTCTCTCTCTGTCTCTCTCTGTCTGTCTCTGTCTGTCTATGTCTATCTCTGTCTCTCTCTGTGTCTCTCTGTGTCTCTCTCTGTGTCTCTCTGTGTCTCTCTGTCTCTCTCTGTGTCTCTCTCTGTCTCTCTCTGTCTCTATCTCTGTCTCTCTCTGTCTCTCTATGTCTCTCTCAATGTATCTCTCTGTCTCTCTATGTCTCCCTCTGTGTCTTTCTTTGTCTCTCTCTGTCTCTCTCTTTCTGTGTCTCACTCTGTCTCTCTCTGTCTCTCTCTCTGTCTCTGTCTCTGTCTCTCTCTCTGTCTCTCTCTGTCTCTCTCTCTAACTCTGTCTCTCTCTGTATTTCTCACTCTGTCTCTGTCTCTCTCTGTCCCTCTCTCTGTCTCTCTCTGTCTCTATCTCTGTCTCTCTCTGACTCTCTCTGTCTCTCTCTTTCTCTCTGTCTCTCTCTGTCTCTCTTTGTCTCTCTGTCTGTATCTCTCTGTCTCTCTCTGTCTCTCTCTCTCTCAGTATCTCCCTCTGTCTTTCTTTGTCTCTATGTCTGACTCTTTCTGTCTCTCTTGTGACTTTCTTTGTCTCTTCTATGTCTCTCTGTGTCTCTCTCTCTGTCTCCCTCAGTCTCTCTCTGTGTCTCTCTCTGTGTTTCTCTGTCTCTATCTCTGTCTCTCTGTCTCTCTCTGTCTCTCTCTGTCCTTCTGTATCTTTCTGTCTCTCTCTGTCTCTCTCTCTGTATCTCTCTGTCTCTCTCTGTCTCTCTCTGTCTTTCTTTGTCTCTCTCTGTCTCTCTCTGTCTCTTTGTGTCTCTCTCTATCTCTCTCTGTCTCTCTCTGTCTCTATCTCTGTCTCTCTCTGTCTCTCTCTGTCTGTCTCTGTCTCTCTGTGTCTCTCTCTCTGTCTCTCTCTGTGTCTCTCTCTGTGTGTCTCTGTCTCTCTCTGTTTCTCTCTCTGTCTCTCTCTGTCTCTCTCTCTCAGTATCTCCCTCTGTCTTTCTTTGTCTCTATGTCTGACACTTTCTGTCTCTCTTGTGACTTTCTTTGTCTCTTCTATGTCTCTCTGTGTCTCTCTCTCTGACTTCCTCAGTCTCTCTCTGTGTCTCTCTCTGTCTTTCTCTGTCTCTATCTCTGTCTCTCTGTCTCTCTCTGTCTCTCTCTGTCCTTCTGTATCTTTCTATCTCTCTCTGTCTCTCTCTCTGTCTCTCTCTGTCTCTATCTCTGTCTCTCTCTGTCTCTCTCTGTCTGTCTCTGTCTCTCTGTGTCTCTCTCTCTGTCTCTCTCTGTGTCTCTCTCTGTGTGTCTCTGTCTCTCTCTGTTTCTCTCTCTGTCTCTCTCTGTCTCTAACTCTGTCTCTCTCTGTCTCTCTGACTCTCTCTGTATCTCTCTGTCTCTCTCTGTCTCTCTCTGTGTTTTTCTTGGTCTCTCTCTGTCTCTCTCTGTCTCTCTCTGTCTCTCTCTGTCTCTCTGTGTTTTTCTTTGTCTCTCTCTGTCTCTCTCTCTGTCTCTCTCTGTCTCACTCTGTCTCTCTCTGTCTCTCTTTGTCTCTCTCTCTGTCTCTCTCTCTGTCTCTCTCTGTCTCTCTCTCTTTCTCACTCTGTGTATCTCTGTCTCTCTCTGTGTCTCTCTGTCTCACTCTGTCTTTCTCTGTCTCTCTCTGTCTCTCTCTCTGTCTCTCTGTCTCTCTCTGTCTCTCTCTGTCTCTATATCTGTCTCTCTCTGTCTCTCTCTGTCTCTCTCTGTCTGTCTCTGTCTATCTGTGTGTCTCTCTCTGTGTCTCTCTCTGTCTCTCTCTGTGTCTCTCTCTGTCTCTCTGTCTCTCTCAATGTATCTCTCTGTCTCTCTATGTCTCTCTCTGTCTTTCTTTGTCTCTCTCTGTCTCTCTCTGTCTCTCTCTGTCTCTCTATGTGACTTTCTGTGGCCCCACACAGCCTCACATATACTTCTAAAAATTTAAAGAAGGGTGTGGCCACTCTAAAAGCTCAACAATTAACAGCATTGTCTCCTCTTCCAGAGTACCTGGGATCAACTACCAGCAACTATATGGTGGCCCATCTCCAGTTCCAGGGGATCAGACAGACAGACATACAGACAGTGATAAAAATGGCAGGCCTGCCTGGTCTTTCTTTCTTTCTTATCCTTTTTAAAAAATGTTTATTTATATATTTATTTATGTATTTATTAGATATAAGTACACTGTAGCTGTCTTCAGACACTCCAGAAGAGGGTGTCAGATTCTGGAGAATCTAAATCCCTCTTATGGTCTGCATATGATGTACATAAACACAGCCTCACATATACTTCTAAAAATTTAAAGATGTGTGGGGCCATTGAGAGGGCTCAACAATTAACAGCATGGTCTCCTCTTTCAGAGAACCTGAGATAAACTACCAGCACCTTATGGTGGCCCATCTCCAGTTCCAGTGGATCAGACTGACAGACAGACAGAGAGACAGAGATAAGGATGGCAGGCCTGCCTGGTCTTTCTTTATTTCTTATACTTTTTAAAAAATGTTTATTTATTTATTTATTTATTTATTTATTTATTTATGTATTAGATATAAGTACACTGTAGCCGTCTTCAGAAACTCCAGAAGAGGGTGACAGATTCTAGAGTATCTAAATCCCTCTTATGGTCTGAATATGATGTACATAAACACAGCATCACATATACTTCTAAAATTTAAAAATGGGTGGGGCCACTGAAAGGGCTCAACAATTAACAGCATTGTCTCCTCTTACAGAGAACCTGGGATCAACTACCAGCAACTATATGGTGGCCCATCTCCAGTTCCAGGGGATCAGACAGACAGACAGACAGACAGACAGAGATAAGGATGGCAGGCCTGCCTGGCCTTACTTTCTTTCTTATCCTTTTTAAAAAATGTTTATTTATTTATTTATTTATTTATTTATTTATTTATGTATTTATTAGATATAAGTACACTGTAGCTGTCTTCAGACACTCCAGAAGAGGGTGTCAGATTCTGGAGAATCTAAATCCCTCTTATGGTCTGCATATGATGTACATAAACACAGCCTCACATATACTTCTAAATATTTAAAGATGGGTAGGGCCACTGATAGGGCTCAACAATTAACAGCATTGTCTCCTCTTTCAGAGAACCTGGGATCAACTACCAGCAACTTTATGGTAGCCCATCTCCAGTTCCAGGGGATCAGACAGACAGACAGACAGACAGACAGAGATAAGGATGGCAGGCCTGCCTGGTCTTACTTTCTATCTTATCCTTTTTAAAAAATGTTTATTTATTTATTTATTTACTTATGTATTTATTATATATAAGTACACTGTAGCTGTCTTCAGTCACTCCAGTAGAGGGTGTCAGATTCTGGAGAATCTAAATCCTCTTATAATCTGAATATGATGTACATAAACACAGCCTCATTTATACTTCTAAATATTTAAAGAAGTGTGGGGCCACTGAAAGGGCTCAACAATTAACAGCATTGTCTCCTCTTCCAGAGTACCTGGGATCAACTACCAGCAACTATATGGTGGCCCATCTCCAGTTCCAGGGGATCAGACAGACAGACATACAGACAGTGATAAGGATGGCAGGCCTGCCTGGTCTTTCTTTCTTTCTTATCCTTTTTAAAAAATGTTTATTTATATATTTATTTATGTATTTATTAGATATAAGTACACTGTAGCTGTCTTCAGACACTCCAGAAGAGGGTGTCAGATTCTGGAGAATCTAAATCCCTCTTAGGGTCTGCATATGATGTACATAAACACAGCCTCACATATACTTCTAAAAATTTAAAGATGTGTGGGGCCACTGAGAGGGCTCAACAATTAACAGCATTGTCTCCTCTTTCAGAGAACCTGGGATAAACTACCAGCACCTTATGGTGGCCCATCTCCAGTTCCAGTGGATCATACAGACAGACAGACAGAGAGACAGAGATAAGGATGGCAGGCCTGACTGGTCTTTCTTTATTTCTTATACTTTTAAAAAAATGTTTATTTATTTATTTATTTATTTATTTATTTATTTATTTATTTATTTATTAGATATAAGTACACTGTAGCCGTCTTCAGACACTCCAGAAGATGGTGTCAGATTCTGGAGAATCTAAATCCCTCTTATGGTCTGAATATGATGTACATAAACACAGCCTCACATATACTTCCAAAAATTTAAAATGGGTGGGGCCACTGAAAGGCTCAACAATTAACAGCATTGTCTCCTCTTCCAGAGAACCTGGGATCAACTACCAGCACCTACAATGTGGCCCATCTCCAGTTCCAGGGGATCAGACAGACAGACAGACCGACAGAGATAAAGATGGCAGGCCTGCCTGGTCTTTCTTTCTTTCTTATCCTTTTTAAAAAATATTTATTTATTTATTTATTTATTTATTTATTTATTTATTTATTTATTTATGTATTTCTTAGATATAAGTACACTGTAGCTTTCTTTAGACACTCCAGAGGAGGGTGTCAGATTCTGGAGAATGTAAATCCCTCTTATGGTCTCCATATGATGTACATAAACACAGCCTCACATATACTGAGCTGAGGTGTCACAGGCCAACTGCTAGAATTTCTGAGTACCACCTAGAGAGAGAAAAGCTATGCTGTGGTTGCTTAATTTATGTATTTTATTATTTCTATTTGTTGTTTTGTTTTGTTTTATTTGTTTTTAGAGAAGTCCTCTGTCTGTAGCTCTGGCTGACCCAGGACTGCCTACTTGTGTTAATTAGGGTTTCACAGCTGAGAACAGACACCAAGAGCAAGGTAAGGCTTAGAAAACCCTACATTCAGTGGTGGCTCAAGCTCTTAATGAGAGCACTCTGTAGGCAGAGGCAGTCAGTTTCTGAGTTCGAGGCCACCCTGGTGAAAGACAGGGCTAGGGTAGGGGCTAGGGTGAGGAAAGAAACAAAGAAAGAGAAAGAGAGAGAAAGAGAGAGAGAGAAAGAAAGAGAGAGAGAGAAAGAAAGAGAGAGAGAGAAAGAAAGAGAGAGAGAAAGAGAGAGAGAGAAAGAGAGAGAAAGAAAGAGTTTTTATAAAAGTTTTATAAAAAGTGTTAAAGTTTTTAAAAATTAAAAAAAAAAATACCAGATCACCATCACACAGCATTGGCTGTCTTCAGGTGTATCCTTTCAGCCTCCAAAACAAAAAACAATGGCTGGTTGTCTTCAGGTGTATCCTATTCTCGAGTCTTATTTCCAACCTTAGAGCTGGGCTGAGCTGCCTCATTATGTAATTGCAAACCTTCCTTGGTTTGTCTTTTCCATTTCTAAGACTAACAGGCCTTTTTCTATTTATTGAATATGCTCATGACTGTCCTTTAGATATAGTAAATATAACTGTTGCTTATAAAACTTGTTTTCTAGGAATTTTTAAAGGGCAATGGCAGAGTTTATTTATAAAAAATATTTTGCATTTATTTATTTGTGTGAGTGATGAAGCTCAGGTCTTCAAACTCGTCAGGAGGTATGATTACCTCCCCTCTCTCTCAACCCCTCTCTCTCCTCTCTCAATGATTGTGTAAGAATGTTTTGCATGTGTATGCTGTGCCCACAGACTCCAGAACAGAGTATTAGATCCCCTGGAACTGGAGATGGGCCACCATATATAATACTGGTAATTGAGCCCAGGTTCTCTGGAAGAGGAGACAATGCTCTTAATTGTTGAGCCCTCTCTGTAGCCACATCTTTCTTTTTTTTTGAGTATATGTGAGGCTGTGTTTATATACATCATATGCAGACAATAAGAATGATTTAGATTCTTCAGAATCTGACACCCTCTTCTGGACTGTCTGAAGATAGCTACAGCATACTTAAATATAATAAATAAATAAATCTTAAAAAGAAAAGGAAAAGTAAAAAAGAAAGAACAGGCCTGCCATATGCATGTTCATAGAGGAAAATGAAGAGACCCCAATCTAACCTCAGCAGGGTGCTTCCTTCTGGATGGTAGCTCACAGTTTCATCCCAGCAAGACAGGCAAATCACTGAGTTCAAGGACAGTAAGGTTCAGGACAGCCAAGGTTAGGAAGGAAAAGGGTCTATGTTGAGAATACAAACCTACAAAACAACAACTAGGAAAAAGAAGTGACAGTGTAACTTGGGGTAGGGTACCAACAAGAGAAAGCTTTCTGTTACCACTTACAAACACCAGTAGCCTTGCACCCTTCTGCCCAGGTCCCTGCCTTCCTTTCTAGGCATTCTAAGGATGCCAGGGGGTGGGGGAATCCAGATTAACTTTTTAAAAACAAAGACTTGGTCTTTGATGTCTATAGGAAGCCCTTCTCAGTGCCTTTAACTACCACTGAACTTTCAGGGCTGTGACTCAACTGTAACAAGGAACAGGGCTAAGAACCTGCAGCCTTTGAAAACAACTATTTTTTTAAAGTGGGGGACACAAATCAGCAGTAGAAGCCCTCAGGTTCAGCCATAATACTTGTTAGGGAAAGAGCCTCAATGTCCGGAGCTAGGTCTCATGGGTGAAGTGCTTCAAGCTCTGAGTATCATTGAAAGAAAGAAAAGATATCATGTGGTTGCTTAATTTATTTATTTTATTATTTCTATTTTTTGTTTTCTTTTGTTTTGTTTTAGAAAAGGCCTCAGTCTGTAGCTATGGCTGACCTAGGGCAGACTACATGTGTTAATTAGGGTTTCACAGCTGAGAAACAGACCATACCTATGTAAGACTTAGAAAACCCAACAGTCAGTGGTGGCTCGAGCTCTTAATGAGAGCACTCTGGAGGCAGAGGCAGTCAGTTTCTGAGTTCGAGGCCAGCCTGGTTAAAGACAGGGATAGGCAGGGCTAGGCAAGGCAGGGCTGGGCTAGGCTAGGCTAGGCAAGGGGCTGGGCTAGTCAAGGCAAGGGACTAGGCTAGGCTACTCAAGGGGCTAGGCAAGACAGACAGACAGAGAGAAAGACAGACAAGGATGGCAGGCCTGCCTGGTTTTTCTTTCTTTCTTATCCCTTTTAAAAAATGTTTATTTATTTATTTATTTATTTATTTATTTATTTATTTATTTATTTATGTATTTATTAGATATACATACAATGTAGCTGTCTTCAGACACTCCAGAAGAGGGTGTAAGATTCTGGAGAATCTATATCCCTCTTATGGTCTTCATATGATGTACATACACACAGCCTCACATTTACATCTAAAAATTTAAAGTTGTGTGGGTCCAATGAAAGGGATCAACAATTAACAGCATTGTCTCCTCTTATAGAGAACCTGGGATCAACTACCAGCAACTATATGGTGGCCCATCTCCAGTTCCAGGGGATCAGACAGACAGACAGACATACAGACAGATAGATTTAAGGATGGCAGGCCTACCTTGTCTTTCCTTCTTTCTTATCCTTTTAAAAAAATGTTTATTAATTTAAGTATGTATTTATTAGATATAAGTACACTGTAGCTGTCTTCAAACACTCCCGAAGAGGGTGTCAGATTCTGGAGAATCTATATCCCTCTTATGGTCTGCATATGATGTACATGAACACAGCCTCACATATACTTCTAAAAATTTAAAGATGGGTGGGGCCACTGAAAGGGCTCAACAATTAACAGCACTGACTCCTCTTCCAGAGAACCTGGGTTCAACTACCAGCAATTATATGGTGGCCCATCTCCAGTTCCAGGGGATCAGACAGACAGACAGACAGACAAGGATGGCAGGCCTGCCTGGTCTCTCTTTCTTTATTATCCTTTTTTAAAAATGTTTATTTGTTTATTTATGAATTTATTAGATATAAGTACACTGTAGCTGTCTTCAGACACTCCAGAAGAGGGTGTCAGATTCTGGAGAATCTAAATCCCTCTTAGGGTCTGCATATGATGTACATAAACACAGCCTCACATATACTTCTAAAAATTTAAAGATGTGTGGGGCCACTGAGAGGGCTCAACAATTAACAGCATTGTCTCCTCTTTCAGAGAACCTGGGATAAACTACCAGCACCTTATGGTGGCCCATCTCCAGTTCCAGTGGATCATACAGACAGACAGACAGAGAGACAGAGATAAGGATGGCAGGCCTGACTGGTCTTTCTTTATTTCTTATACTTTTAAAAAAATGTTTATTTATTTATTTATTTATTTATTTATTTATTTATTTATTTATTTATTAGATATAAGTACACTGTAGCCGTCTTCAGACACTCCAGAAGATGGTGTCAGATTCTGGAGAATCTAAATCCCTCTTTTGGTCTGCATATGATGTACATAAACACAGCCTCACATATACTTCTAAAAATTTAAAGATGTCTGGGGCCACTGAAAGGGCTCAACAATTAACAGCATTGTCTCCTCTACCAGAGAACCTGGGATCAACTACGAGCAACTATATGGTGGCCCATCTCCAGTTCCAGGGGATCAGGCAGACAAAGAGAAAGACAGACAAGGGTGGCAGGCCTCCCTGGTTTTTCTTTCTTTCTTATCCTTTTTAAAAAATGTTTATTTATTTATTTATGTACTTATTAGGTATAAGTACACCGTAGCTGTCTTCAGACACTCCAGAAGAGGGTGTCAGATTCTGGAGAATATAAATCCCTCTTATGGTCTGCATATGTTGGACATAAACACAGATTCACATACACTACTAAAAATTTAAGATGGGTGGGCCCACTGAAAGGGCTCAACAATTAACAGCATTGTCTCTTCTTCCAGAGAACCTGGGATCAACTACCAGCAACTATATGGTGGCCCATCTCCAGTTCCAGGGGATCAGACAGACAGACAGACAGAGATAAAAAGGGCAGGCCTGCCTGGTTTTTCTTTCTTTCTTATCCTTTTAAAATAATATTTATTTATTTATTTATTTATTTATTTATTTATTTATTTATGAATTTATTAGATATAAGTACACTTTAGTTGTCTTTAGACACTCCAGAAGAGGGTGTCAGATTCTGGAGAATCTAAATCCCTCTTATGGTCTGCATATGATGTACATAAACACAGCCTAACATATACTTCTAAAAATTTAAAGATAGGTGGAGCCACTGAAAGGGCTCAACAATTAACAGCATTGTCTCTTCTTCCAGAGAACCTGGGATCAACTAACAGCAACTATATGGTGGCCCATCTCCAGTTCCAAGGGATCAGACAGACAGACAGACAGACTGACAGAGGTAAGGATGGAGGCCTGCCTGGTCTTTCTTTATTTCTTATACTTTTAAAAAAATGTTTATTTATTTATTTATTTATTTATTTATTTATGTATTTATTAGATATAAGTACACTGTAGCTGTCTTCAGACACTGTAGAAGAGGGTGTCATCTTCTGGAGAATCTAAATCCCTCTTATGGTCTGCATATGATGTACATAAACACAGCCTCACATATACTTCTAAAAATTTAAAGATGGGTGGGCCCACTGAAAGGGCTCAACAATTAACACCATTGTCTCCTCTTCCAGAGAACGTGGGATCAACTACCAGCAACTATGTGGTGGCCCATCTCAAGTTGCAGGGCATCAGACAGACAGACAGACAGAAAGAGATAAGGATGGCAGGCCTGCCTGATTTATCTTTCTTTCTTATCTTTTTAAAAAATGTTTATTTATTTATTTATTAATTTATTAATTTATTTATTTATTTTTTTATTTATTTATTTATTAGATATAAGTACACTGTAGCTGTCTACAGACTCTCCAGAAGAGGGTGTCAGATTCTGGAGAATCTATATCCCTCTTATGGTCTGCATATGATGTACATAAACACAGCCTCACATATACTTCTAAAAATTTAAAGATGGTTGGGGCCACTGAAAAAGCTCAACAATTAACAGCATTGTCTCCTCTTCCAGAGGACCTGGGATCAACTACCAGCAACTATATTGTGGCCCATCTCCAGTTCCAGGGGATCAGACAAACATACATACAGACAGACAGACCAGGATTGCAGGCCTGCCTGGTTTTTCTTTCTTCTTATACATTTTAAAAATGTTTATTTATTTATATATATATTTATTAGATATAAGTACATTGTACCTGTCTTCAGACACTTCAGAAGAGGGTGTCATATTCTGGAGAATCTAAATCCCTCTTATGGACTGCATATTATGTACATAAACACAGCCTCACATATACTTCTAAAAATTTAAAGAAGGGTGGGGCCACTCTAAAAGCTCAACAATTAACAGCATTGTCTCCTCTTCCAGAGTGCCTGGGATCAACTACCAGCAACTATATGGTGGCCCATCTCCAGTTCTAGACGATCAGACTGACAGACATACAGACAGTGATAAGGATGGCAGGCCTGCCTGGTCTTTCTTTCTTTCTTTTCCTTTTTAAAAAATGTTTATTTATATATTTATTTATGTATTTATTAGATATAAGTACACTGTAGCTGTCTTCAGACACTCCAGAAGAGGGTGTCAGATTCTGGAGAATCTAAATCCCTCTTATGGTATGCATATGATGTACATAAACACAGCCTCACATATACTTCTAAAAATTTAAAGATGTGTGGGGCCACTGAGAGGGCTCAACAATTAACAGCATTGTCTCCTCTTTCAGAGAACCTGGGATAAACTACCAGTACCTTATGGTGGCCCATCTCCAGTTCCAGTGGATCAGACAGACAGACAGAGAGACTGAGAGACAGAGATAAGGATGGCAGGTCTGCCTGGCCTTTCTTTGTTTCTTATACTTTTTAAAAAATGTTTATTTATTTATTTATTTATTTATTTATTTATTTATGTATTTATTAGATATAAGTACACTGTAGCCGTCTTCAGACACTCCAGAAGAGGGTGTCAGATTCTGGAGAATCTAAATCCCTCTTATGGTCTGAATATGATGTACATAAACACAGCCTCACATATACTTCTAAAAATTATAAATAGGTGGGGCCACTGAAAGGACTCAACAATTAACAGCATTGTCTCCTCTTTCAGAGAACCTGGGATAAACTACCAGCACCTTATGGTGGGCCATCTCGAGTTCCAGTGGATCAGACAGACAGACAGACAGACAGAGAGACAGAGATAAGGATGGCAGGCCTGCCTGGTCTTTCTTTATTTCTTATACTTTTTAAAAAATGTTTATTTATTTATTTATTTATTTATTTATTTATTTATTTATTAGATATAAGTACACTGTAGCCGTCTTCAGACACTCCAGAAGAGGGTGTCAGATTCTAGAGAATCTAAATCCCTATTATGGTCTGAATATGATGTACATAAACACAGCCTCACATATACTTCTAAATATTATAAATAGGTGGGGCCACTGAAAGGACTCAAAAATTAACAGCATTGTCTACTCTTCCAGAGAACCTGGGATCAACTACCAGCACCTAAAAGGTGGCCCATTTCCAGTTCCAGGGGATCAGACAGACAGAAAGTCAGACAGTGATAAGGATGGCATGCCTGCCTGTCTTTCTCTCTTTCTTATCCTTTTTTTAAAAAAAATGTTTATTTATTTATTTATTTATTTATTTATTTATTTATTTATTTATTTATTAGATATAAGTACACTGTAGCCGTCTTCAGACACTCCATAAGCGGGTGTCAGATTCTAGAGAATCTAAATCCCTCTTATGGTCTGAATATGATGTACATAAACACAGCCTCACATATACTTCTAAAAATTATAAATAGGTGGGGCCACTGAAAGGACTCAACAATTAACAGCACTGTCTCCCCTTCCAGAGAACCTGGGATCAACTACCAGCACCTAAAAGGTGGCCCATCTCCAGTTCCAGGGGATCAGACAGACAGACAGACAGACAGTGATAAGGATGGCAGGACTGCCTGGTCTTTCTTTCTTTCTTATCCTTTTTTAAAAAAAATGTTTATTTATTTATTTATTTATTTATTTATTTATTTATTTATTTATTTATTAGATATAAGTACACTGTAGCCGTCTTCAGACACTCCAGAAGAGGGTGTCAGATTCTAGAGAATCTAAAGCCCTCTTATGGTCTGAATATGATGTACATAAACACAGCCTCACATATACTTCTAAAAATTATAAATAGGTGGGGCCACTGAAAGGACTCAACAATTAACAGCATTGTCTCCTCTTCCAGAGAACCTGGGATCAACTACCAGCACCTAAAAGGTGGCCCATCTCCAGTTCCAGGGGATCAGACAGACAGACAGACAGACAGAGATAAGGAGGGCAGGCCTGCCTGGTTTTTCTTTCTTTCTTATCCTTTTAAAATAATGTTTATTTATTTTTTATTTATTTATTTATGTATTTATTAGATATAAGTACACTGTAGTTGTCTTCAGACACTCCTGAAGAGGGTGTCAGATTCTGGAGAATGTAAATCCCTCTTATGGTCTGCATATGATGTACGTAAACACAGCCTAACATATACTTCTAAAAATTTAAAGATAGGTGGAGCCACTGAAAGGGCTCAACAATTAACAGCATTGTCTCTTCTTCCAGAGAACCTGGGATCAACTAACAGCAACTATATGGTGGCCCATCTCCAGTTCCAAGGGATCAGACAGACAGACAGACAGACTGACAGAGGTAAGGATGGAGGCCTGCCTGGACTTTCTTTCTTTCTTATACTTTTAAAAAAATGTTTATTTATTTATTTATTTATTTATTTATTTATTTATTTATTTATTTATTTATTATTAGATATAAGTACACTGTAGCTGTTCAGACACTCCAGAAGAGGGTGTCAGATTCTGGAGAATCTAAATCCCTCTTTTGGTCTGCATATGATGTACATATACACAGCCTCACATATACTTCTAAAAATTTAAAGAAGGGTGGGGCCACTCTAAAAGCTCAACAATTAACAGCATTGTCTCCTCTTCCAGAGTACCTGGGATCAACTACCAGCAACTATATGGTGGCCCATCTCCAGTTCCAGGGGATCAGACAGACAGACATACAGATAGTGATAAGAATGGCAGGCCTGCCTGGTCATTCTTTCTTTCTTATCCTTTTCAAAAAAATGTTTATTTATATATTTATTTATGTATTTATTAGATATAAGTACACTGTAGCTGTCTTCAGACACCCCAGAAGAGGGTGTCAGATTCTGGAGAATCTAAATCCCTCTTATGGTCTGCATATGATGTACATAAACACAGCCTCACATATACTTCTAAAAATTATAAATAGGTGGGGCCACTGAAAGGACTCAACAATTAACAGCATTGTCTCCTCTTTCAGAGAACCTGGGATAAACTACCAGCACCTTATGGTGGGCCATCTCGAGTTCCAGTGGATCAGACAGACAGACAGACAGACAGACAGAGAGACAGAGATAAGGATGGCAGGCCTGCCTGGTCTTTCTTTTTTCTTCAACTTTTTAAAAAATGTTTATTTATTTATTTATTTATTTAATTATTTATGTATTTATTAGATATAAGTACACTGTAGCCGTCTTCAGACACTCCAGAAGAGGGTGTCAGATTCTAGAGAATCTAAATCCCTCTTATGGTCTGAATATGATGTACATAAACACAGCCTCACATATACTTCTAAAAATTATACATAGGTGGGGCCACTGAAAGGACTCAACAATTAACAGCATTGTCTAATCTTCCAGAGAACCTGGGATCAACTACCAGCACCTAAAAGGTGGCCCATCTCCAGTTCCAGGGGATCAGACAGACAGACAGACAGACAGTGATAAGGATGGCAGGCCTGCCTGGTCTTTCTTTCTTTCTTATCCTTTTTTAAAAAAAAATGTTCGTTTATTTATTTATTTATTTATTTATTTATTTATTTATTTATTTATTATTAGATATAAGTACACTGTAGCTGTTCAGACACTCCAGAAGAGGGTGTCAGATTCTGGAGAATTTCTTTCTCAGCCTGTTTATTCTTTGTATAGAGAAAGGCCATTGATTTGTTTGAGTTAATTTTATATCCAGCTACTTCACCGAAGCTGTTTATCAGGCTTAGGAGTTCTCTGGTGGAAATTTTAGGGTCACTTATATATACTATCATATCATCTGCAAAGAGTGATATTTTGACTTCATCTTTTCCAATTTGTATCCCTTTGATCTCCTTTTGTTGTCGAATTGCTCTGGCTAGGACTTCAAGTACAATGTTGAATAGGTATGGAGAAAGTGGACAGCCTTGTCTAGTCCCTGATTTTAGAGGGATTGCTTCAAGCTTCTCACCATTTACTTTGATGTTGGCTACTGGTTTGCTGTAGATTGCTTTTATCATGTTTAGGTATGGGCCTTGAATTCCTGATCTTTCCAAGACTTTTATCATGAATGGGTGTTGGATCTTATCAAATGCTTTTTCCGCATCTAACGAGATGACCATGTGGTTTTTGTCTTTGAGTTTGTTTATATACTGGATTACGTTGATGGATTTCCGTATATTGAACCATCCCTGCATCCCTGGGATGAAACCTACTTGGTCAGGATGGATGATTGTTTTGATGTGTTCTTGGATTCGGTTAGCAAGAACTTTATTGAGGATTTTTGCATCAATATTCATAAGGGATATTGGTCTGAAGTTTTCTATCTTTGTTGGGTCTTTTTGTGGTTTAGGTATCAGAGTAATTGTGGCTTCATAGAATGAGTTGGGTAGAGTACCTTCTGTTTCTATTTTGTGGAATAGTTTGTGAAGAACTGGGATTAGATCTTCTTTGAAGGTCTGATAGAACTCTGCACTAAACCCATCTGGTCCTGGGCTTTTTTTAGTTGGGAGACTATTAATGACTGCTTCTATTTCTTTGGGGGATATAGGGCTGTTTAGATCATTAACCTGATCTTGATTCAACTTTGGTACCTGGTATCTGTCTAGGAACTTCTCCATTTCATCCAGGTTCTCCAGTTTTGTTGAGTATAGCCTTTGGTAGAAGGATCTGATGGTGTTTTGGATGTCTTCAGGATCTGTTGTTATGTCTCCTTTTTCATTTCTGATTTTGTTAATTAGGATGCTTTCCCTGTGCCCTCTAGTGAGTCTGGCTAAGGGTTTATCTATCTTGTTGATTTTCTCAAAGAACCAGCTCCTTGATTGGTTGATTCTTTGAATAGTTTTTCTTGTTTCCACTTGGTTGATTTCACCCCTGAGTTTGATTATTTCCTGCCGTCTACTCCTCTTGGGTGAATTTGCTTCCTTTTGTTCTAGTGCTTTTAGGTGTGTTGTCAAGCTGCTAATGTGTGCTCTCTCTAGTTTCCTTTTGGAGGCACTCAGAGCTATGAGTTTTCCTCTTAAAAATGCTTTCATTGCGTCCCATAAGTTTGGGTATGTTGTGGCTTCATTTTCATTGAACTCTAAAAAGTCCTTAATTTCTTTCTTTATTCCTTCCTTGACCAAGGTATCATTGAGAAGAGTGTTGTTCAGTTTCCACGTGAAGGTTGGCTTTCTATTATTTATTTTGTTATTGAAGATCAGCCTTAGTCCATGGTGATCTGATAGGATGCATGGGACAATTTCAATATTTTTATATCTGTTGAGGCCTGTTTTGTGACCAATTATGAGGTCAATTTTGGAGAAGGTACCATGAGGTGCTGAGAAGAAGGTATATCCTTTTGTTTTAGGATAGAATGTTCTGTAGATATCTGCCAGATCCATTTGATTCATAATTTCTCTTAGTTTCACTGTGTCCCTGTTTAGTTTCTGTTTCCATGATCTGTCCATTTGTGAAAGTGGTGTGTTGAAGTCTCCCACTATTATTGTATGAGGTGCAATGTGTGCTTTGAGCTTTACTAAAGTTTCTTTAATGAATGTGGCTGCCTTTGTATTTGGAGCATAGATATTCAGGATTGATAGTTCCTCTTGGAGGATTTTACCTTTGATGAGTATGAAATGTCCCTCCCTGTCTTTTTTAATGACTTTGGGTTGGAAGTCAATCTTATCAGATATTAGAATGGCTACTCCAGCTTGTTTCTTCATGCCATTTGCTTGGAAAATTGTTTTCCAGCCTTTCATTCTGAGGTAGTGTCTATCCTTTTCTCTGAGATGAGTTTCCTGTAAGCAGCAAAATGTTGGGTCTTGTTTGTGTAGCCAGTTTGTTAGTCTATGTCTTTTTATCGGGGAGTTGAGTCCATTGATATTAAGAGATATTAAGGAAAAGTAATTGTTGTTTCCTGTTATTTTTGTTGTTAAAGTTGGCATTTTGTTCTTGTGGCTGTCTACTTTTAGGTTTGTTGAGGGATTACCTTCTTGTTGTTTCTAGGGCGTGGTTCCTGTCCTTGTATTGGTTTTTTTCTGTTATTATCCTTTGAAGGGCTGGATTCGTGGAGAGATAATGTGTGAATTTGGTTTTGTCGTGGAATACTTTGGTTTCTCCATCTATGTTAATTGAGAGTTTGGCTGGGTATAGTAGCCTGGGCTGGAATTTGTGTTCTTTTAGTGTCTGTATAACATCTGTCCAGGATCTTCTGGCTTTCATAGTCTCTGGTGAAAAGTCTGGTGTAATTCTGATAGGCTTGCCTTTATATGTTACTTGGCCTTTTTCTCTTACTGCTTTTAGTATTCTATCTTTATTTAGAGCATTTGTTGCTCTGATTATTATGTGTCGGGAGGTATTTCTTTTCTGGTCCAGTCTATTTGGAGTTCTGTAGGCTTCTTGTATGTTCATGGGCATCTCTTTCTTTAGATTTGGGAAGTTTTCTTCTATAATTTTGTTGAAGATGTTTGCTGGTCCTTTGAGTTGAAAATCTTCATTCTCATCCACTCCTATTATCCGTAGGTTTGGTCTTCTCATTATGTCCTGTATTTCTTGGATGTTTTGAGTTAGGATCTTTTTGCATTTTACATTTTCCTTGATTGTTGTGCCGATGTTCTCTATGGAATCTTCTGCACCTGAGATTCTCTCTTCCATCTCTTGTATTCTGTTGCTGATGCTCGTATCTATGGTTCCAGATTTCTTTCCTAGGGTTTCTATCTCCAGTGTTGCCTCATTTTGGGTTTTCTTTATTGTGTCTACTTCCCTTTTTAGGTCTAGTATGGTTTTGTTCATTTCCATCATCTGTTTGGATGTGTTTTCCTGTTTTTCTGTAAGGACTTCTACCTGTTTGATTATGTTATCATGTTTTTCTTTAAGGATTTGTAACTCTTTAGCAGTGTTCTCCTGCAATTCTTTAAGGGATTTTTGTGCTTTCTCTTTATTGTCTTCTGCCTTTTTAGCAGTGTTCTCCTGCATTTCTTTAAGTGTGTTATTAAAGTCCTTCTTGAAGTCCTCTATCATCATCAGGAGATATGCTTTTAAATCCGTGTCTAGCTTTTCCGGTGTGTTGGGGTGCCCTGGACTGGGCGAAGTGGGGGTGCTGGGTTCTGATGATGGTGAGTGGTCTTGGTTTCTGTTAGTAAGATTATTACGTTTACCTTTCGCCATTTGGTAATCTCTGGGGTTAGTTGTTATCGTTGTCACTATTTAAAGATTGGAGCAGAAGCTGTGTTCCACTCACCAGCAGTCTCTAAATCCTGCGGCGGGGGTCGTGGGTAGCTGACGGTACCCCGGTGCTGGTCCAGCCGGAAGAGGCCTGTGGTCCTACTCAGGCCGTTTTTCTGCTTCCCTAACTAATGCAGTCTCTGGTCCCGCGTGCAATTGGATTGGAGCAGAAACTGTGTTCCACTCTCCAGAAGTCTTAAGATCCAGCAGTCCCAAAATCCTGCGGCGGGGGTCGTGGGTAGCTGGCGGGTGTCAGGCAACCCTGCGCTCCCGATACCCCGGCGCTGATCCGGCTGGATGAGGCCTGTGGTCCTACTCAGGCCGGTTTCTGCTTCCCAAACTAATCTCTAAATTCCTCTTATGGTCTGCATATTCGGTACATAAACACAGCCTTGCATATACTTCTAAAAATTTAAAGATGGGTGGGGCCACTGAGAGGGCTCAATAATTAACAGCATTGTCTCCTCTTTCAGAGAACCTGGGATAAACTACCAGCACCTTATGGTGGCCCATCTCCAGTTCCAGGGGATCAGACAGACAGACAGACAGAGAGACAAAGATATGGATGGCAGGCCTGCCTGGTCTTTCTTTATTTCTTATACTTTTTAAAAAATGTTTATTTATTTATTTATTTATTTATTTATTTATTTATTAGATATAAGTGCACTGTAGCCGTCTTCAGACACTCCAGAAGAGGGTGTCAGATTCTAGAGAATCTAAATCCCTCTTATGGTCTGAATATGATGTACATAAACACAGCCTTGCATATACTTCTAAAAATTTAAAGATGGGTGGGGCCACTGAAAGGACTCAACAATTAACAGCATTGTCTCCTCTTTCAGAGAACCTGGGATAAACTACCAGCACCTTATGGTGGCCCATCTCCAGTTCCAGGGGATCAGACAGACAGACAGGCAGAGAGACAGAGATATGGATGGCAGGCCTGCCTGGTCTTTCTTTATTTCTTATACTTTTTAAAAAATGTTTATTTATTTATTTATTTATTTATTAGATATAAGTACACTGTAGCCGTCTTCAGACACTCCAGAAGAGGGTGTCAGATTCTAGAGAATCTAAATCCCTCTTATGGTCTGAATATGATGTACATAAACACAGCCTCACATATACTTCTAAAAATTATAAATAGGTGGGGCCACTGAAAGGACTCAACAATTAACAGCATTGTCTCCTCTTCCAGAGAACCTGGGATCAACTACCAGCACCTAAAAGGTGGCCCATCTCCAGTTCCAGGGGATCAGACAGACAGACAGACAGACAGTGATAAGGATGGCAGTCCTGCCTGGTCTTTCTTTCTTTCTTATCCTTTTTAAAAAAATGTGTATTTATATATTTATTTATGTATTTATTAGATATAAGTACACTGTAGCTGTCTTCAGACACTCCAGAAGAGGGTGTCAGATTCTGGAGAATCTAAATCCCTTTTATGGTCTGCATATGATGTACATAAACACAGCCTCACATATACTTCTAAAAATTTAAAGATGTGTGGGGCCACTGAGAGGGCTCAACAATTAACAGCATTGTCTCCACTTTCAGAGAACCTGGGATAAACTACCAGAACCTTATGGTGGCCCATCTCCAGTTCCAGTGGATCAGACAGACAGACAGACAGAGAGACAGAGATATGGATGGCAGGCCTGACTGGTCTTTCTTTATTTCTTATACTTTTTAAAAAATGTTTATTTATTTATTCATTTATTTATTTATGTATGTATTTATTAGATATAAGTACACTGTAGCCGTCTTCAGACACTCCAGAAGATGGTGTCAGATTCTGGAGAATCTAAATCCCTCTTATGGTCTGAAAATGATGTACATAAACACAGCCTCACATATACTTGTAAAAATTAAAATGGGTGGGGCCACTGAAAGGGCTCAACAATTAACAGCATTGTCTCCTCTTCCAGAGAACCTGGGATCAACTACCAGCACCTACAAGGTGGCCCATCTCCAGTTCCAGGGGATCAGACAGACAGACAGACAGACAGAGATAAGTATGGCAGGCCTGCCTGGTCTTTCTTTCTTTCTTATGGTTTTAAAATAATGTTTATTTATTTATTTATTTATATATGTTTGTATTTATTAGATATAAGTACACTGTAGTTGTCTTCAGACACTCCAGTAGAGGGTGTCAGATTCTGGAGAAACTAAATCCCTCTTATGGTCTGCATATGATGTACATAAACACAGCCTAACATATACTTCTAAAAATTTAAAGATAGGTGGAGCCACTGAAAGGGCTCAACAATTAATAGCATTGTCTCCTCTTCCAGAGAACCTGGGATCAACTAACAGCAACTATATGGTGGCCCATCTCCAGTTCCAAGGGATCAGACAGTCTGACAGACAGACAGACTGACAGAGATTAGGATGGCAGGCCTGCCTGGTCTTTCTTTGTTTATTATCCTTTTTAAAAAATGTTTATTTATTTATGTATTTATTAGATATAAGTACACTGTAGCTGTCTTCAGACACTCCAGAAGAGGGTGTCAGATTCTGGAGAATCTAAATCCCTCTTATGGTCTGCATATGATGTACATAAACACAGCCTCACATATACTACTAAAAATTTAACGATGGGTGGGGCCACTGAAAGTGTTCAACAATTAACAGCATTGTCTCCTCTTCCAGAGAACCTGGGATAAACTACCAGCACTTATATGGTGGCCCATCTCCAGTTCCAGGGGATCAGAACGACTGATAGACAGACAGACAGAGATAAGGATGGTAGGCCTGCCTGGCCTTTCTTTTTTTCTTATCAGGTTTAAATAATGTTTATTTATTTATTTATTTATTTATTTATTTATTTATTTATTTATTTATGTATTTATTAGATATAAGTACACTGTAGCTGTCTTCAGACACTCCAGAAGAAGGTATCAGATTCTGGAGAATCTAAATCCCTCTTATGGTCTGCCTATGATGTACATAAACACAGACTCACATATACTTCTAAAAATTTAAAGATGGGTAGGGCCACTGATAGGGCTCAACAATTAAGAGCATTGTCTCCTCTTCCAGAGAACCTTGGATCAACGACCAGCAACTATATGGTGGCCCATCTCCAGTTCCCGCGGATCAGATAGACAGACAGACAGACAGGCAGAGATATGGATGGCAGGCCTGCCTGGTCTTTCTTTCTTTCTTATCCTTTTTAAAAAATGTTTATTTATTTATTTATTTATTTATCTATTTATTTATTAGATATAAGTACACTTTAGCTGTCTTCAGACACTCCAGAAGAGGGTGTCAGATTCTGGAGAATATAAATCCCTCTTATGGTCTGCATATGATGTACATAAACACAGCCTCACATATACTTCTAAAAATTTAAAGAAGGGTGGGGCCACTCTAAAAGCTAACAATTAACAGCATTGTCTCCTCTTCCAGAGTACCTGGGATCAACTACCAGCAACTATATGGTGGCCCATCTCCAGTTCCAGGGGATCAGACAGACAGACATACAGACAGTGATAAGGATGGCAGGCCTGCCTGGTCTTTCTTTCTTTATTATCCTTTTTTAAAAAATGTTAATTTATATATTTATTTATGTATTTATTAGATATATGTACACTGTAGCTGTCTTCAGACACTCCAGAAGAGGGTGTCAGATTCTGGAGAATCTAAATCCCTCTTATGGTCTGCATATTCGGTACATAAATACAGCCTTGCATATACTTCTAAAAATTTAAAGATGGGTGGGGCCACTGAGAGGGCTCAACAATTAACAGCATTGTCTCCTCTTTCAGAGAACCTGGGATAAACTACCAGCACCTTATGGTGGCCCATCTCCAGTTCCAGGGGATCAGACAGACAGACAGACAGAGAGACAGAGATATGGATGGCAGGCCTGCCTGGTCTTTCTGTATTTCTTATACTTTTTAAAAATGTTTATTTATTTATTTATTTATTTATTTATTTATTTATTTATGTATTTATTAGATATAAGTACACTGTAGCCGTCTTCAGACACTCCAGAAAAGGGTGTCAGATTCTAGAGAATCTAAATCCCTCTTATGGTCTGAATATGATGTACATAAACACAGCCTCACATAAACTTCTAAAAATTATAAATAGTTGGGGCCACTGAAAAGACTCAACAATTAACAGCATTGTCTCCTCTTCCAGAGAACCTGGGATCAACTACCAGCACCTAAAAGGTGGCCCATCTCCAATTCTAGGGGATCAGACAGACAGACAGACAGACAGTGATAAGGATGGCAGGCCTGCCTGGTCTTTCTTTCTTTCTTATACTTTTTTTAAGAAAATGTTTATTTATTTATTTATTTATTTATTTATTTATTTATTTATTTATTTATTTATTATTAGATATAAGTACACTGTAGCTGTTCAGACACTCCAGAAGAGAGTGTCAGATTCTGGATAATCTAAATCCCTCTTATGGTCTGCATATGATGTACATAAACACAGCCTCACATATACTTCTAAAAATTTAAAGAAGGGTGGGGCCACTCTAAAAGCTCAACAAGTAACAGCATTGTCTCCTCTTCCAGAGTACCTGGGATCAACTACCAGCAACTATATGGTGGCCCATTTCCAGTTCCAGGGGATCAGACAGACAGACATACAGACAGTGATAAGGATGGCAGGCCTGCCTGGTCTTTCTTTCTTTCTTATCCTTTTTTAAAAAATGTTTATTTATATATTTATTTATGTATTTATTGGATATAAGTACACTGTAACTGTCTTCAGACACTCCAGAAGAGGGTGTCAGATTCTGGAGAATCTAAATCCCTTTTATGGTCTGCATATGATGTACATAAACACAGCCTCACGTATACTTCTAAAAATTTAAAGATGTGTGGGGCCACTGAGAGGGCTCAACAATTAACAGCATTGTCTCCTCTTTCAGAGAACCTGGGATAAACTACCAGCACCTTATGGTGGCCCATCTCCAGTTCCTGTGGATCAGACAGACAGACAGACAGAGAGACAGAGATATGGATGGCAGGCCTGACTGGTCTTTCTTTATTTCTTATACTTTTTAAAAAATGTTTATTTATTCATTTATTTATTTATTTATGTATTTATTAGAAATAAGTACACTGTAGCCGTCTTCAGACACTCCAGAAGATGGTGTCAGATTCTGGAGAATCTAAATCCCTCTTATGGTCTGAATATGATGTACATAAACACAGGCTCACATATACTTGTAAAAATTAAAAATGGGTGGGGCCACTGAAAGGGCTAAACAATTAACAGCATTGTCTCCTCTTCCAGAGAACCTGGGATCAACTACAAGCATCTACAAGGTGGCCCATCTCCAGTTCCAGGGGATCAGACAGACAGACAGACAGACAGAGATAAGGATGGCAGGCCTGCCCGGTCTTTCTTTCTTTATTATCCTTTTTAAAAAATGTTTATTTATTTATGTATTTATTAGATATAAGTACACTGTAGCTGTCTTCAGACACTCCAGAAGGGGGTGTCAGATTCTGGAGAATCTAAATCCCTCTTATGGTCTGCATATGATGTACATAAACACAGCCTCACATATACTACTAAAAATTTAACGATGGGTGGGGCCACTGAAAGCACTCAACAATTAACAGCATTGTCTCCTCTTCCAGAGAACCTGGGATCAACTACCAGCACCTATATTGTGGCCCATCTCCAGTTCCAGGGGATCAGAACGACTGATAGACAGACAGACAGAGATAAGGATTGTAGGCCTGCCTGGTCTTTCTTTTTTTCTTATCCGGTTTAAATAATGTTTATTTATTTATTTATTTATTTATTTATTTATTTATTTATTTATTAGATATAAGTACACTGTAGCTGTCTTCAGACACTCCAGAAGAGGGTGTCAGATTCTGGAGAATCTAAATCCCTCTTATGGTCTGCATATGATGTACATAAACACAGACTCACATATACTTCTAAAAATTTAAATATGGGTAGGGCCACTGATAGGGCTCAACAATTAAGAGCATTGTCTCCTCTTCCAGAGAACCTTGGATCAACTACCAGCAACTATATGGTGGCCCATCTCCAGTTCCCGGGGATCAGATAGACAGACAGACAGACAGGCAGAGATATGGATGGCAGGCCTGCCTGGTCTTTCTTTCTTTCTTATCCTTTTTAAAAAATATTTATTTATTTATTTATTTATTTATTTATTTATTTATTTATTTATGTATGTATGTAATTATTAGATATAAGTACACTGTAGCTGTTCAGACACTCCAGTAGAGGGTGTCAGATTCTGGAGAATCTAAATCCCTCTTATGGTCTCCATATGATGTACATAAACACAGCCTCACATATACTTCTAAATATTTAAAGATCGGTAGGGCCACTTATAGGGCTCAACAATTAACAGCATTGTCTCCTCTTCCAGAGAACCTGGGATCAACTACCAGCAACTTTATGGTAGCCCAACTCCAGTTCCAGGGTATCAGACAGACAGACAGACAGACAGAGATAAGGATGGCAGGCCTGCCTGGTCTTAAATTCTTTTTTATCCTTTTTAAAAAATGTTTATTTATTTATTTATTTATTTATTTATTATATATAAGTACACCGTAGCTGTCTTCAGTCTCTCCAGTAGAGGGTGTCAGATTCTGGAGAATCTAAATCCTCTTATAATCTGAATATGATGTACATAAACACAGCCTCACATAAACTTCTAAATATTTAAAGAAGTGTGGGGCCACTGAAAGGGCTCAACGATTAACCGAATTGTCTCCTCTTCCAGAGAACCCTGGATCAACTACCAGCACTATATGGTGGCCCATCTCCAGTTCCCGGGGATCAGATAGACAGACAGACAGACAGACAGAGATATGGATGGCAGGCCTGCCTGGTCTTTCTTTCTTTCTTATACATTTTTAAAAATGTTTATTTATTTATTTATTTATTTATTTATTTATTTATTTATCTATTTATTTATTAGATATAAGTACACTGTAGCTGTCTTCAGACACTCCAGAAGAGGGTGTCAGATTCTGGAGAATCTAAATCCCTCTTATGGTCTGCATATGATGTACATAAACACAGCCTCACATATACCTCTAAATATTTAAAGATGGGTGGCGCCACTGAAAGGGCTCAACAATTAACAGCATTGTCTCCTCTTCCAGAGTACCTGGGATCAACTACCAGCAACTATATGGTGGCCCATCTCCAGTTCCAGGGGATCAGACAGACAGACATACAGACAGTGATAAGGATGGCAGGCCTGCCTGGTCTTTCTTTCTTTCTTATCCTTTTTAATAAAATGTTTATTTATATATTTATTTATGTATTTATTAGATATAAGTACACTGTAGCTGTCTTCAGACACTCCAGCAGAGGGTGTCAGATTCTGGAGAATCTAAATCCCTCTTATGGTCTGCATATGATGTACATAAACACAGCCTCACATATACTTCTAAAAATTTAAAGATGTGTCGGGCCACTGAGAGGGCTCAACAATTAACAGCATTGTCTCCTCTTTCAGAGAACCTGGGATAAACTACCAGCAACTTATGGTGGCCCATCTCCAGTTCCAGTGGATCAGACAGACAGACAGACAGAGAGACAGAGATAAGGATGGCAGGCCTGCCTGGTCTTTCTTTATTTCTTATATTTTTTAAAAAATGTTTATTTATTTATTCATTTATGTATTTATTAGATATAAGTACACTGTAGCTGTCTTCAGACACTCCAGAAGAGGGTGTCAGATTCTGGAGAATCTAAATCCCTCTTATGGTCTGCATATGATGTACATAAACACAGCCTCACATATACTTCTAAATATTTAAAGATGGGTAGGGCCACTGATAGGGCTCAACAATTAACAGCATTGTCTCCTCTTCCAGAGAACCTGGGATCAACTACCAGCAACTTTATGGTAGCCCAACTCCAGTTCCAGGGGATCAGACAGACAGACAGACAGACAGAGATAAGGATGGCAGGCCAGCCTGGTCTTACTTTCTTTCTTATCCTTTTTAAAAAATGTTTATTTATTTATTTATTTATTTATTTATTTATTTATTTATTATATATAAGTACACTGTATCTGTCTTCAGTCACTCCAGTATAGGGTGTCAGATTCTGGAGAATCTAAATCCTCTTATAATCTGAATATGATGTACATAAACACAGCCTCACATAAACTTCTAAATATTTAAAGAAGTGTGGGGCCACTGAAAGGGCTCAACAATTAACCGAATTGTCTCCTCTTCCAGAGAACCTTGGATCAACTACCAGTACTATATGGTGGCCCATCTCCCGTTCCCGGGGATCAGATAGACAGACAGACAGACAGACAGAGATATGGATGGCAGGCCTGCCTGGTCTTTCTTTCTTTCTTATACTTTTTAAAAAATGTTTATTTATTTATTTATTTATTTATTTATTTATTTATTTATCTATTTATTTATTAGATATAAGTACACTGTAGCTGTCTTCAGACACTCCAGAAGAGGGTGTCAGGTTCTGGAGAATCTAAATCCCTCTTATGGTCTGCATATGATGTACATAAACACAGCCTCACATATACCTCTAAATATTTAAAGATGGGTGGCGCCACTGAAAGGGCTCAACAATTAACAGCATTATGTCCTCTTCCAGAGTACCTGGGATCAACTACCAGCAACTATATGGTGGCCCATCTCCAGTTCCACGGGATCAGACAGACAGACATACAGACAGTGATAAGGATGGCAGGCCTGCCTGGTCTTTCTTTCTTTCTTATCCTTTTTAAAAAATGTTTATTTATTTATTTATTTATTTATTTATTTATTTATTTATTTATTATATATAAGTACACTGTAGCTGTCTTCAGTCACTCCAGTAGAGGGTGTCAGATTCTGGAGAATCTAAATCCTCTTATAATCTGAATATGATGTACATAAACACAGCCTCACATAAACTTCTAAATATTTAAAGAAGTGTGGGGCCACTGAAAGGGCTCAACAATTAACCTAATTGTCTCCTCTTCCAGAGAACCTTGGATCAACTACCAGCACTATATGGTGGCCCATCTCCAGTTCCCGGGGATCAGATAGACAGACAGACCGACAGACAGAGATATGGATGGCAGGCCTGCCTGGTCTTTCTTTCTTTCTTATACTTTTTAAAAAATGTTTATTTATTTATTTATTTATTTATTTATTTATTTATTTATCTATTTATTTATTAGATATAAGTACACTGTAGCTGTCTTCAGACACTCCAGAAGAGGGTGTCAGATTCTGGAGAATCTAAATCCCTCTTATGGTCTGCATATGATGTACATAAACACAGCCTCACATATACCTCTAAATATTTAAAGATGGGTGGCGCCACTGAAAGGGCTCAACAATTAACAGCATTGTCTCCTCTTCCAGAGTACCTGGGATCAACTACCAGCAACTATATGGTGGCCCATCTCCAGCTCCAGGGGATCAAACAGACAGACATACAGACAGTGATAAGGATGGCAGTCCTGCCTGGTCTTTCTTTCTTTCTTATCCTTTTTAAAAAAATGTTTATTTATATATTTATTTATGTATTTATTAGATATAAGTACACTGTAGCTGTCTTCAGACACTCCAGAAGAGGGTGTCAGATTCTGGAGAATCTAAATCCCTCTTATGGTCTGCATATGATGTACATAAACACAGCCTCACATATACTTCTAAAAATTTAAAGATGTGTCGGGCCACTGAGAGGGCTCAACAATTAACAGCATTGTCTCCTCTTTCAGAGAACCTGGGATAAACTACCAGTACCTTATGGTGGCCCATCTCCAGTTCCAGTGGATCAGACAGACAGACAGACAGAGAGACAGAGATAAGGATGGCAGGCCTGCCTGGTCTTTCTTTATTTCTTATACTTTTTAAAAAATGTTTATTTATTTATTTATTTATGTATTTATTAGATATAAGTACACTGTAGCTGTCTTCAGACACTCCAGAAGAGGGTGTCAGATTCTGGAGAATCTAAATCCCTCTTATGGTCTGCATATGATGTACATAAACACAGCCTCACATATACTTCTAAATATTTAAAGATGGGTAGGGCCACTGATAGGGCTCAACAATTAACAGCATTGTCTCCTCTTCCAGAGAACCTGGGATCAACTACCAGCAACTTTATGGTAGCCCAACTCCAGTTCCAGGGGATCAGACAGACAGACAGAGATAAGGATGGCAGGCCAGCCTGGTCTTACTTTCTTTCTTATCCTTTTTAAAAAATGTTTATTTATTTATTTATTTATTTATTTATTTATTTATTTATTATATATAAGTACACTGTATCTGTCTTCAGTCACTCCAGTAGAGGTTGTCAGATTCTGGAGAATCTAAATCCTCTTATAATCTGAATATGATGTACATAAACAAAGCCTCACATAAACTTCTAAATATTTAAAGAAGTGTGGGGCCACTGAAAGGGCTCAACAATTAACCGAATTGTCTCCTCTTCCAGAGAACCTTGGATCAACTACCAGCACTATATGGTGGCCCATCTCCAGTTCCCGGGGATCAGATAGACAGACAGACAGACAGACAGAGATATGGATGGCAGGCCTGCCTGGTCTTTCTTTCTTTCTTATACTTTTTAAAAAATGTTTATTTATTTATTTATTTATTTATTTATTTATTTATCTATTTATTTATTAGATATAAGTACACTGTAGCTGTCTTCAGACACTCCAGAAGAGGGTGTCAGGTTCTGGAGAATCTAAATCCCTCTTATGGTCTGCATATGATGTACATAAACACAGCCTCACATATACCTCTAAATATTTAAAGATGGGTGGCGCCACTGAAAGGGCTCAACAATTAACAGCATTATGTCCTCTTCCAGAGTACCTGGGATCAACTACCAGCAACTATATGGTGGCCCATCTCCAGTTCCAGGGGATCAGACAGACAGACATACAGACAGTGATAAGGATGGCAGGCCTGCCTGGTCTTTCTTTCTTTCTTATCCTTTTTAAAAAATGTTTATTTATTTATTTATTTATTTATTTATTTATTTATTTATTTATTATATATAAGTACACTGTAGCTGTCTTCAGTCACTCCAGTAGAGGGTGTCAGATTCTGGAGAATCTAAATCCTCTTATAATCTGAATATGATGTACATAAACACAGCCTCACATAAACTTCTAAATATTTAAAGAAGTGTGGGGCCACTGAAAGGGCTCAACAATTAACCGAATTGTCTCCTCTTCCAGAGAACCTTGGATCAACTACCAGCACTATATGGTGGCCCATCTCCAGTTCCCGGGGATCAGATAGACAGACAGACAGACAGACAGAGATATGGATGGCAGGCCTGCCTGGTCTTTCTTTCTTTCTTATACTTTTTAAAAAATGTTTATTTATTTATTGATTTATTTATTTATTTATTTATTTATTTATCTATTTATTTATTAGATATAAGTACACTGTAGCTGTCTTCAGACACTCCAGAAGAGGGTGTCAGATTCTGGAGAATCTAAATCCCTCTTATGGTCTGCATATGATGTACATAAACACAGCCTCACATATACCTCTAAATATTTAAAGATTGGTGGCGCCACTGAAAGGGCTCAACAATTAACAGCATTGTCTCCTCTTCCAGAGTACCTGGGATCAACTACCAGCAACTATATGGTGGCCCATCTCCAGTTCCAGGGGATCAGACAGACAGACATACAGACAGTGATAAGGATGGCAGGCCTGCCTGGTCTTTCTTTCTTTCTTATCCTTTTTAAAAAAATGTTTATTTATATATTTATTTATGTATTTATTAGATATAAGTACACTGTAGCTGTCTTCAGACACTCCAGAAGAGGGTGTCAGATTCTGGAGAATCTAAATCCCTCTTATGGTCTGCATATGATGTACATAAACACAGCCTCACATATACTTCTAAAAATTTAAAGATGTGTCGGGCCACTGAGAGGGCTCAACAATTAACAGCATTGTCTCCTCTTTCAGAGAACCTGGGATAAACTACCAGCACCTTATGGTGGCCTATCTCCAGTTCCAGTGGATCAAACAGACAGACAGACAGAGAGACAGAGATAAGGATGGCAGGCCTGCCTGGTCTTTCTTTATTTCTTATACTTTTTAAAAAATGTTTATTTATTTATTTATTTATGTATTTATTAGATACAAGTACACTGTAGCTGTCTTCAGACACTCCAGAAGAGGGTGTCAGATTCTGGAGAATCTAAATCCCTCTTATGGTCTGCATATGATGTACATAAACACAGCCTCACATATACTTCTAAATATTTAAAGATGGGTAGGGGCACTGATAGGGCTCAACAATTAACAGCATTGTCTCCTCTTCCAGAGAACCTGGGATCAACTACCAGCAACTTTATGGTAGCCCAACTCCAGTTCCAGGGGATCAGACAGACAGAGATAAGGATGGCAGGCCAGCCTGGTCTTACTTTCTTTCTTATCCTTTTTAAAAAATGTTTATTTATTTATTTATTTATTTATTTATTTATTTATTTATTTATTTATTATATATAAGTACACTGTATCTGTCTTCAGTCACTCCAGTAGAGGGTGTCAGATTCTGGAGAATCTAAATCCTCTTATAATCTGAATATGATGTACATAAACACAGCCTCACATAAACTTCTAAATATTTAAAGAAGTGTGGGGCCACTGAAACGGCTCAACAATTAACCGAATTGTCTTATTTTCCAGAGAACCTTGGATCAACTACCAGCACTATATGGTGGCCCATCTCCAGTTCTCGGGGATCAGATAGACAGACCTACAGACAGACAGACAGACAGACAGAGATATGGATGGCAGGCCTGCCTGGTCTTTCTTTCTTTCTTATACTTTTTAAAAAATGTTTATTTATTTATTTATTTATTTATCTATTTATTTATTAGATATAAGTACACTGTAGCTGTCTTCAGACACTCCAGAAGAGTGTGTCAGGTTCTGGAGAATCTAAATCCCTCTTATGGTCTGCATATGATGTACATAAACACAGCCTCACATATACCTCTAAATATTTAAAGATGGGTGGCACCACTGATAGGGCTCAACAATTAACAGCATTGTCTCCTCTTCCAGAGTACCTGGGATCAACTACCAGCAACTATATGGTGGCCCATCTCCAGTTCCAGGGGATCAGACAGACAGACATACAGACAGTGATAAGGATGGCAAGCCTGCCTGGTCTTTCTTTCTTTCTTATCCTTTTTAAAAAATGTTTATTTATTTATTTATTTATTTATTTATTTATTTATTTATTTATTTATTATATATAAGTACACTGTAGCTGTCTTCAGTCACTCCAGTAGAGGGTGTCAGATTCTGGAGAATCTAAATCCTCTTATAATCTGAATATGATGTACATAAACACAGCCTCACATAAACTTCTAAATATTTAACGAAGTGTGGGGCCACTGAAAGGGCTCAACAATTAACCGAATTGTCTCCTCTTCCAGAGAACCTTGGATCAACTACCAGCACAATATGGTGGCCCATCTCCAGTTCCCGGGGATCAGATAGACAGACAGACAGACAGACAGAGATATGGATGGCAGGCCTGCCTGGTCTTTCTTTCTTTCTTATACTTTTTAAAAAATGTTTACTTATTTATTTATTTATCTATTTATTTATTAGATAAAAGTACACTGTAGCTGTCTTCAGACACTCCAGAAGAGGGTGTCAGATTCTGGAGAATCTAAATCCCTCTTATGGTCTGCATATGATGTACATAAACACAGCCTCACATATACCTCTAAATATTTAAAGATGGGTGGCGCCACTGAAAGGGCTCAACAATTAACAGCATTGTCTCCTCTTCCAGAGTACCTGGGATCAACTACCAGCAACTATATGGTGGCCCATCTCCAGTTCCAGGGGATCAGACAGACAGATATACAGACAGTGATGAGGATGGCAGGCCTGCCTGGTCTTTCTTTCTTTCTTATCCTTTTTAAAAAATGTTTATGTATTTATTTATTTATTTATTTATTTATTTATTTATTTATTATATATAAGTACACTGTAGCTTTCTTCAGTCACTCCAGTAGAGGGTGTCAGATTCTGGAGAATCTAAATCCTCTTATAATCTGAATATGATGTACATAAACACAGCCTCACATAAACTTCTAAATATTTAAAGAAGTGTGGGGCCACTGAAAGGGCTCAACAATTATCCGAATTGTCTCCTCTTCCAGAGTCCTTGGATCAACTACCAGCACAATATGGTGGCCCATCTCCAGTTCCCGGGGATCAGATAGACAGACAGACAGACAGACAGAGATATGGATGGCAGGCCTGCCTGGTCTTTTTTTCTTTCTTATACTTTTTAAAAAATGTTTATTTATTTATTTATTTATCTATTTATTTATTAGATAAAAGTACACTGTAGCTGTCTTCAGACACTCCAGAAGAGGGTGTCAGATTCTGGAGAATCTAAATCCCTCTTATGGTCTGCATATGATGTACATAAACACAGCCTCACATATACCTCTAAATATTTAAAGATGGGTGGCGCCACTGAAAGGGCTCAACAATTAACAGCATTGTCTCCTCTTCCAGAGTACCTGGGATCAACTACCAGCAACTATATGGTGGCCCATCTCCAGTTCCAGGGGATCAGACAGACAGACATACAGACAGTGATAAGGATGGCAGGCCTGCCTGGTCTTTCTTTCTTTCTTATCCTTTTTAAAAAATGTTTATTTATTTATTTATTTATTTATTTATTTATTTATTTATTTATTTATTTATTATATATAAGTACACTGTAGCTGTCTTCAGTCACTCCAGTAGAGGGTGTCAGATTCTCGAGAATCTAAATCCTCTTATAATCTGAATATGATGTACATAATCACAGCCTAACATAAACTTCTAAATATTTAAAGAAGTGTGGGGCCACTGAAAGGGCTCAACAATTAACCGAATTGTCTCCTCTTCCATAGAACCTTGGATCAACTACCAGCACTACATGGTGGCCCATCTCCAGTTCCCGGGGATCAGATAGACAGACAGACAGACAGACAGACAGAGATAAGGATGGCAGGCCTGCCTGGTCTTACTTTCTTTCTTATCCTTTTTAAAAAATGTTTATTTATTTATTTATTTATTTATCTATTTATTTATTACATATAAGTACACTGTAGCTGTCTTCAGACACTCCAGTAGAGGGTGTCAGATTCTGGAGAATCTAAATCCTCTTATGATCTGAATATGATGTACATAAACACAGCCTCACATATACCTCTAAATATTTAAAGAAGTGTGGGGCCACTCTAAAAGCTCAACAATTAAGAGCATTGTCTCCTCTTCCATAGAACCTGGGATCAACTACCAGCAACTATATGGTGGCCCATCTCCAGTTCCCGGGGATCAGATAGACAGACCGACAGACAGGCAGAGATATGGATGGCAGGCCTGCCTGGTTTTTCTTTCTTTCTTATCCTTTTTAAAAAATGTTTATTTATTTATTTATTTATTTATGTATTTAGTAGATATAAGTACACTGTATCTGTTCAGACACTACAGAAGAGGGTGTCAGATTCTGGAGAATCTAAATCCCTCTTATGGTCTGCATATGATGTACATAAACACAGCCTCACATATACTTCTAAATATTTAAAGAAGTGTGCGGCCACTCTAAAAGCTCAACAATTAAGAGCATTGTCTCCTCTTCCAGAGAACCTTGGATCAACTACCAGCAACTATATGGTGGCCCATCTCCAATTCCAGGGGATCAGACAGACAGACAGACAGACAGTGCTAAGGATGGCAGGCCTGCCTGGTCTTTCTTTCTTTCTTATCCTTTTTAAAAAAATGTTTATTTATATATTTATTTATGTATTTAGTATATATAAGTACACTGTAGCTGTCTTCAGACACTCCAGAAGAGGGTGTCAGATTCTGGAGAATCTAAATCCCTCTTATGGTCTGCATATGATGTACATAAACAAAGCCTCACATATACTTCTAAAAATTTAAAGAAGGGTGGGGCCACTCTAAAAGCTCAACAATTAACAGCATTGTCTCCTCTTCCAGAGAACCTGGGATAAACTACCAGCACCTACAAGGTGGCCCATCTCCAGTTCCACGAATCAGACAGACAGACAGACAGAGAGACAGAGATAAGGATGGCAGGCCTGCCTGGTCTTTCTTTATTTCTTATACTTTTTAAAAAATGTTTATTTATTTATTTATTTATTTATTTATTTATTTATTTATTTATTAGATATAAGTACACTGTAGCCGTCTTCAGACACTCCAGAAGAGGGTGTCAGATTCTGGAGAATCTAAATCCCTCTTATCGTTTGAATATGATGTACATAAACACAGCCTCACTTATACTTCTAAAAATTAAAAATGGGTGGGGCCACTGAAAGGGCTCAACAATTAACAGCATTGTCTCCTCTTCCAGAGAAGGTGGGATCAACTACCAGCACCTACAAGGTGGCCCATCTCCAGTTCCACGGGATCAGACAGACAGAAAGACAGAGATAAGGATGGCAGGCCTGCCTGGTCTTTCTTTCTTTCTTATCCTTTTAAAAAAAATATTTATTTATTTATTTATTTATTTATTTATTTATTTATTTATTTATTTATGTATTTATGAGATATAAGTACACTGTAGCTGTCTTCAGACACTCCAGAAGAGGGTGTCAGATTCTGGAGAATCTAAATCCCTCTTATGGTCTGCATATGATGTACATAAACACTTCCTCACATATACTTCTAAATATTTAAAGATGGGTAGGGCCACTGATTGGGCTCATCAATTAACAGCATTGTCTCCTCTTCCAGAGAACCTGGGATCAACTAACAGCAACTATATGGTGGCCCATCTCCAGTTCCAAGGGATAAGACAGACTGACAGACAGACAGACTGACAGAGATAAGGATGGAAGGTTTGCCTGGTCTTTCTTTCTTTCTTATCCTTTTTAAAAAATGTTTATTTATTTATTTATTTATATGTTTATTAGATATAAGTACACTGTAGCCATCTTCAGACACTCCAGAAGAAGGTGTCAGATTCTGGAGAATCTAAATCCCTCTTATGGTCTGCATATGATGTACATAAACAAAGCCTCACATTTACTTCTTAAAATTTAAAGGTGGGGGGGCACTGAAAGGGCTCAGCAATTAACAGCATTGTCTCCTCTTACAGAGAACCTGGGATCAACTACCTGCAACTATATGGTGGCCCATCTCCACTCCCAGGGGATCACACAGACAGAAGACAGACAAGGATAAGGATGGCAGGCCTGCCTGGTCTTTCTTTCTTTCTTATCCTTTTTAAAAAATTTTTATTTATTTATGTATTTATTAGATATAAGTACACTGTAGCTGTCTTCAGACACTCCAGAAGAGGGTGTCAGATTCTGATGAATCTAAATCCCTGTTCTGGTCTGCATATGATGTACATAAACACAGCCTCACATACACTTCTAAAAATTTAAAGATGGGTAGGGCCACTGATAGGGCTCAACAATTAACAACATTGACTCCTCTTCCAGAGAACCTGGGTTCAACTACGAGCAACTATATGGTAGCACATCTCCAGTTCCAGGGGATCAGACAGACAGACAGACAGACAGACAGACAGAGATAAGGATGGCAGGCCTGCCTGGTCTTACTTTCTTTCTTATCCTTTTTAAAAAATGTTTATTTATTTATTTATTTATTTATTTATGAATTTATTATATATAAATACACTGTAGCTGTCTTCAGACACTCCAGTAGAGGGTGTCAGATTCTGGAGAATCTAAATCCTCTTATAATCTGAATATGATGTACATAAACACAGCCTCACATATACTTCTAAATATTTAAAGATGTGTGGGGCCACTGAAAGGGCTCAACAATTAAGAACATTGTCTCCTCTTCCAGAGAACCTTGGATCAACTACCAGCAACTATATGGTGGCCCATCTCCAGTTCCAGGGGATCAGACAGACAGACAGACAGACAGACAGAGATAAGGATGGCAGGCCTGCCTGGTCTTACTTTCTTTCTTATCCTTTTTTAAAAATATTTATTTATCTATTTATTTATTTATTTATTTATTTATTTATTTATTTATTTATTATAAGTACACTGTAGCTGTCTTCAGACACTCCAGTAGAGGGTGTCAGATTCTGGAGAATCTAAATCCCTTATAATCTGAATATGATGTACATAAACACAGCCTCACATATACTTCTAAATATTTAAAGAAGTGTGGGGGAACTGAAAGGGCTCAACAATTAAGAGCATTGTCTCCTCTTCCAGAGAACCTTGGATCAACTACCAGCCACTATATGGTGGCCCATCTCCAGTTCCCGGGGATCAGATAGACAGACAGACAGACAGGCAGAGATATGGATGGCAGGCCTTCCTTGTCTTTCTTTTTTCTTTTCCTTTTAAAAAAATGTTTATTTATTTATTTATTTATTTATTTATGTATTTAGTAGATATAAGTACACTGTAGCTGTTCAGACACTCCAGAAGAGGGTGTCAGATTCTGGAGAATCTAAATCCCACTTATGGTCTGCATATGATGTACATAAACACAGCCTCACATATACTTCTAAAAATTTAAAGATGTGCGGGGCCAATGAGAGGGCTCAACAATTAACAGCATTGTCTCCTCTTTCAGAGAACCTGGGATAAACTACCAGCACCTTATGGTGGCCCATCTCCCGTTCCAGTGGGTCAGACAGACAGACAGACAGACAGAGATAAGGATGACAGGCCTGCCTGGTTTTTCTTTATTTCTTATACTTTTTAAAAAATGTTATTTATTTATTTATTTATTTATTTATTTATTTATTTATTTATGTATTTATTAGATATAAGTACACTGTAGCCGTCTTCAGACACTCCAGAAGAGGGTGTCAGATTCTGGAGAATCTAAATCCCTCTTATGTTCTGAATATGATGTACATAAACACAGCCTCACATATACTTCTAAAAATTAAAAATGGGTGGGGCCACTGAAAGGGCTCAACAATTAACAGCATTGTCTCCTCTTCCAGAGAACCTGGGATCAACTACCAGCTCCTACAAGGTGGCCCATCTCCAGTTCCAGTGATCAGACGGACAGACAGACAGACAGAGATAATGATGGCAGGCCTGCCTGGTCTTTCTTTCTTTCTTATTCTTTTTAAAAAATATTTATTTATTTATTTATTTATTTATTTATGTATTTCTTAGATATAAGTACACTGTAGCTTTCTTTAGACACTCCAGAGGAGGGTGTCAGATTCTGGAGAATGTAAATCCCTCTTATGGTCTGCATATTATGTACATAAACACAGCCTCACATATACTGAGCTGAGTTGTCACAGGCCAACTGCTGGAATTTCTGAGTACCACCTAGAGAGAGAAAAGCTATGCTGTGGTTGCTTAATTTATGTATTTTATTATTTCTATTTGTTGTTTTGTTTTGTTTTATTTGTTTTTAGAGAAGTCCTTAGTCTGTAGCTCTGGCTGACCCAGGACTGCCTACTTGTGTTAATTAGCGTTTCACAGCTGAGAACAGACACCAAGAGCAAGGTAAGGCTTAGAAAACCCTACATTCAGTGGTGGCTCAAGCTCTTAATGAGAGCACTTTGTAGGCAGAGGCAGTCAGTTTCTGAGTTCGAGGCCACCCTGGTGAAAGACAGGGCTAGGGTAGGGGCTAGGGTGAGGAAAGAAAGGAAAGGAAAGAAAGAAAAAGTTTTTATAAAAGTTTTATAAAAAGTGTTAAAGTTTTTAAAAATTAAAAAAAAAATACCAGATCACCATCACACAGCATTGGCTGTCTTCAGGTGTATCCTTTCAGCCTCCAAAACAAAAAACAATGGCTGGCTGTCTTCAGGTGTATCCTATTCTCGAGTCTTATTTCCAACCTTAGAGCTGGGCTGAGCTGCCTCATTATGTAATTGCAAACCTTCCTTGGTTTGTCTTTTCCATTTCTAAGACTAACAGGCCTTTTTCTATTTATTGAATATGCTCATGACTGTCCTTTAGATATAGTAAATATAACTGTTGCTTATAAAACTTGTTTTCTAGGAATTTTTAAAGGGCAATGGCAGAGTTTATTTATAAAAAAATATTTTGCATTTATTTATTTGTGTGAGTGATGAAGCTCAGGTCTTCAAACTCGTCAGGAGGTATGATTACCTCCCCTCTCTCTCAACCCCTCTCTCTCCTCTCTCAATGATTGTGTAAGAATGTTTTGCATGTGTATGCTGTGCCCACAGACTCCAGAACAGAGTATTAGATCCCCTGGAACTGGAGATGGGCCACCATATATAATACTGGTAATTGAGCCCAGGTTCTCTGGAAGAGGAGACAATGCTCTTAATTGTTGAGCCCTCTCTGTAGCCACATCTTTCTTTTTTTTTGAGTATATGTGAGGCTGTGTTTATATACATCATATGCAGACAATAAGAATGATTTAGATTCTTCAGAATCTGACACCCTCTTCTGGACTGTCTGAAGATAGCTACAGCATACTTAAATATAATAAATAAATAAATCTTTAAAAAGAAAAGGAAAAGTAAAAAAGAAAGATCAGGCCTGCCATATGCATGTTCATAGAGGAAAATGGAAGAGACCCCAATCTAACCTCAGCAGGGTGCTTCCTTCTGGATGGTAGCTCACAGTTTCATCCCAGCAAGACAGGCAAATCACTGAGTTCAAGGACAGTAAGGTTCAGGACAGCCAAGGTTAGGAAGGAAAAGGGTCTATGTTGAGAATACAAACCGACAAAACAACAACTAGGAAAAAGAAGTGACAGTGTAACTTGGGGTAGGGTACCAACAAGAGAAAGCTTTCTGTTACCACTTACAAACACCAGTAGCCTTGCACCCTTCTGCCCAGGTCCCTGCCTTCCTTTCTAGGCATTCTAAGGATGCCAGGGGGTGGGGGAATCCAGATTAACTTTTTAAAAACAAAGACTTGGTCTTTGATGTCTATAGGAAGCCCTTCTCAGTGCCTTTAACTACCACTGAACTTTCAGGGCTGTGACTCAACTGTAACAAGGAACAGGGCTAAGAACCTGCAGCCTTTGAAAACAACTATTTTTTTAAAGTGGGGGACCCAAATCAGCAGTAGAACCCCTCAGGTTCAGCCATAATACTTTTAGGGAAAGAGCCTCAATGTCCGGAGCTGAGGTCTCATGGGTGAACTGCTTCAAGCTCTGAGTATCATTGAAAGAAAGAAAAGATATCATGTGGTTGCTTAATTTATTTATTTTATTATTTCTATTTTTTGTTTTCTTTTGTTTTGTTTTAGAAAAGGCCTCAGTCTGTAGCTATGGCTGACCTAGGACAGACTACATGTGTTAATTAGGGTTTCACAGCTGAGAAACAGACCATACCTATGTAAGACTTACAAAACCCAACAGTCAGTGGTGGCTCGAGCTCTTAATGAGAGCACTCTGGAGGCAGAGGCAGTCAGTTTCTGAGATCGAGGCCAGCCTGGTTAAAGACAGGGATAGGCAGGGCTAGGCAAGGCAGGGCTGGGCTAGGCTAGGCTAGGCAAGGGGCTGGGCTAGTCAAGGCAAGGGACTAGGCTAGGCTACTCAAGGGGCTAGGCAAGACAGACAGACAGAGAGAAAGACAGACAAGGATGGCAGGCCTGCCTGGTTTTTCTTTCTTTCTTATCCCTTTTAAAAAATGTTTATTTATTTATTTATTTATTTATTTATTTATTTATTTATGTATTTATTAGATATAAGTACACTGTAGCTGTCTTCAGACACTCCAGAAGAAGGTGTCAGATTCTGGAAAATCTATATCCCTCTTATTGTCTGCATATGATGTACATAAACACAGCCTCACATTTACTTCTAAAAATTTAAAGATGTGTGGGGCCAATGAAAGGGATCAACAATTAACAGCATTGTCTTCTCTTATAGAGAACCTGGGATCAACTACCAGCAACGATATGGTGGCCCATCTCCAGTTCCAGGGGATCAGACAGACAGACAGACATACAGACAGATAGAGTTAAGAATGGCAGGCCTACCTGGTCTTTCATTCTTTCTTATCCTTTTTAAAAAATGTTTATTAATTTAAGTATGTATTTATTAGATTTAAGTACACTGTAGCTGTCTTCAAACACTCCCGAAGAGGGTGTCAGATTCTGGAGAATCTATATCCCTGTTATGGTCTGCATATGATGTACATGAACACAGCCTCACATATACTTCTAAAAATTTAAAGATGGGTGGGGCCACTGAAAGGGCTCAACAATTAACAGCACTGACTCATCTTCCAGAGAACCTGGGATCAACTACCAGCAATTATATGGTGGCCCATCTCCAGTTCCAGGGGATCAGACAGACAGACAGACAGACAAGGATGTCAGGCCTGCCTGGTCTCTCTTTCTTTATTATCCTTTTTAAAAAATGTTTATTTGTTTATTTATGAATTTATTAGATATAAGTACACTGTAGCTGTCTTCAGACACTCCAGAAGAGGGTGTCAGATTCTGGAGAATCTAAATCCCTCTTATGGTCTGCATATTCGGTACATAAACACAGCCTCGCATATACTTCTAAAAATTTAAAGATGGGTGGGGCCACTGAAAGGGCTCAACAATTAACAGCATTGTCTCCTCTTCCAGAGAACCTGGGATCAACTACAAGCAACTCTATGGTGGCCCATCTCCAGTTCCAGAGGATCAGACAGACAGACAGACAGACAGACAGAGATAAGGATGGCAGGCCTGCCTGGTCTTTCTTTCTTTCTTATCGTTTTTAAAAAATGTTTATTTCTTTATTTATGTATTTATTAGATATAAGTACCCTGTATCCGTCATAGACACTCCAAAAGACGGTGTCAGATTCTGGAGAATATAAATCCCTCTTTAAGGGTCTGAATATGATGTACATAAACACAGCATCACATTTACTTCTAGAAATTTAAAGATGGGTGGGGCCACTGAAAGGGCTGAACAATTAACAGCATTGTCTCCTCTTCAGAAGACCTGGGATCAACTACCAGCAACAAAATGGTGGCCCATCTCCAGTTCCAGGAGATCAGACAGACAGACAAACAGAGAGACAGACAGACAGACAAAGATAAGGATGGCAGCCCTGCCTGGTCTTTCTTTCTTTCTTATCCTTTTTAAAAAATGTTTATTTATTTATTTATTTATTTATTTATTTATTTATTTATTTATTTATTTATTTATTAGATATAAGTACACTGTAGCTATCTTCAGATACTCCAAAAGAGGGTGTCAGATTCTGGAGAATCTAAATCCCTCTTATGGTCTGCATATGATGTACATAAACACAGCCTCACATATACTTCTAAAAATTTAAAGATGGGTGGGGCCACAGAAAGGGATCAACAATTAACAGCATTGTCTCCTCTTCCAGAGAACCTTGGATAAACTACCAGCAACTATATGGTGGCCCATCTCCAGTTCCAGGGTATCAGACAGACAGACAGACAGACAGAGATAAGAATGGAGGCCTGCCTGGTCTTTCTTTCTTTCTTATACTTTTAAAAAAAATGTTTATTTATTTATTTATTTATTTATTTATTTATTTATTTATTTATTACATATAACTACACTGTAGCTGTCTTCAGACACTCCAGAAGAGGGTGTCAGATTCTGGAGAATCTAAATCCCTCGTATGGTCTGCATATGATGTACATAAACACAGCCTCACATATACTTCTAAAAATTTAAAGATGTGTGGGGCCACTGAAAGGGCTCAAAAATTAACAGCATTGTCTCCTCTAACAGGGAACCTGGGATCAACTACCAGCAACTATATGGTGGCCCATCTCCAGTTCCAGGGGATCAGGCAGACAAAGAGACAGACAGACAAGGGTGGCAGTCCTCCCTGGTTTTTCTTTCTTTCTTATCCTTTTTAAAAAATATTTATTTATTTATTTATGTATTTATTAGATATAAGTACACTGTAGCTGTCTTCAGACACTCCAGAAGAGGGTGTCAGATTCTGGAGAATCTAAATCCCTCTTATGGTCTGCATATGATGGACATAAACACAGATTCACATACACTTCTAAAAATTTAAGATGGGTGGGGCCACTGAAAGGGCTCAACAATTAACAGCATTGTCTCTTCTTCCAGAAAACCTGGGATCAACTACCAGCAACTATATGGTGGCCCATCTCCAGTTCCAATGGATCAGACAGACAGACAGACTGACAGAGATAAGGATGGAGGCCTGCCTGGTCTTTCTTTCTTTCTTATACTTTTAAAAAATGTTTATTAATTTAAGTATGTATTTATTAGATATAAGTACACTTTAGCTGTCTTCAGACACTCTAGAAGAGGGTGTCATCTTCTGGGTAATCTAAATCCCTCTTCTTTTCTGCATATGATGTACATAAACACAGCCTCACATATACTTCTAAAAATTTAAAGAAGGGTGGGCCCACTGAAAGGGCTCAACAATTAACAGCATTGTCTCTTCTTCCAGAGATCCTTGGATCAAATACAAGCAACTATATGGTGGCCCATCTCAAGTTCCAGGGGATAAGACAGACAGACAGACAGACAGAGAAAAGGATGGCAGGCCTGCCTGATTTTTCTTTCTTTCTTATCCTTTAAAAAAATGTTTATTTATTTATTTATTCATTTATTTATTTATTTATTTATATATTTATTTATTTATTTATTAGATATAAGTACACTGTAGCTGTCTTCAGACTCTCCAGAAGAGGGTGTCAGATTCTGGAGAATCAATATCCCTCTTATGGTCTGCATATGATGTACATGAACACAGCCTCACATATACTTCTAAAAATTTAAAGATGGGTGGGGCCACTGAAAGGGCTCAACAATTAACAGCATTGTCTCCTCTACCAGAGAACCTGGGATCAACTACCAGCAACTATATGGTGGCCCATCTCCAGTTCCAGGGGATCAGACAGACAGACAGACATACAGACAGATAGAGTTAAGGATGGCAGGCCTACCTGGTCTTTCATTCTTTCTTATCCTTTTTAAAAAATGTTTATTAATTTAAGTATGTATTTATTAGATATAAGTACACTGTAGCTGTCTTCAAACACTCCCGAAGAGGGTGTCAGATTCTGGAGAATCTATATCCCTCTTATGGTCTGCATATGATGTACATGAACACAGACTCACATATACTTCTAAAAATTTATAGATGGGTGGGGCCACTGAAAGGGCTCAACAATTAACAGCACTGACTCCTCTTCCAGAGAACATGGGATCAACTACCAGCAATTATATGGTGGCCCATCTCTAGTTCCAGGGGAACAGACAGACAGACAGACAGACAGACAAGGATGGGAGGCTTGCCTGGTCTCTCTTTCTTTATTATCCTTTTTGAAAAATGTTTATTTGTTTATTTATGAATTTATTAGATATAAGTACACTGTAGCTGTCTTCAGACACTCTAGAAGAGTGTGTCATCTTCTTGAGAATCTAAATCCCTCTTATGGTCTGCATATGATGTACATAAACACAGCCTCACATATACTTCTAAAAATTTAAAGATGGGTGGGCACACTGAAAGGACTCAACAATTAACAGCATTGTCTCTTCTTCCAGAGAACGTGGGATCAACTACCAGCAACTATATGGTGGCCCATCTCAAGTTCCAGGGGATAAGACAGACAGACAGACAGACAGAGATAAGGATGGCAGGCCTGCCTGATTTTTCTTTCTTTCTTATCCTTTTTAAAAAATGTTTATTTAATTATTTATTTATTCATTTATTTATTTATTTATTTATTTATTTATTTATTTATTTATTAGATATAAGTACACTGTAGCTGTCTTCAGGCACTCCAGAAGAGGGTGTCAGATTCTGGAGAATCTATATCCCTCCTATGGTCTGCATATGATGTACATGAACACAGCCTCACATATACTTCTAAAAATTTAAAGATGGGTGGGGCCACTGAAAGGGCTCAACAATTAAAGGCATTGTCTCCTCTTCCAGAGAACCTGGAATCAACTACCATCAACTATATGGTGGCTCATCTCCAGTTCCAGGGTATCTGACAGATAGACAGACAGACAGACAGACAGACATGGTGGCAGGCCTGCCTGGTCTTTCTTTCTTTCTTATACTTTTAAAAAAATGTTTATTTATTTATTTATGTATTTATTAGATATAAGTACACTGAAGCTGTCTTCAGACACTCTAGAAGAGGGTGTCATATTCTGGAGAATCTAAATCCCTCTTATGGTCTGCATATGATGTACATAAACACAGCCTCACATATACTTCTAAAAATTTAAACATGTGTGGGGCCAATGAAAGGGATCAACAATTAACAGCATTGTCTCCTCTTATAGATAACCTGAGATCAACTACCAGCAACTATATGGTGGCCCATCTCTAGTTCCAGGGGATCAGACAGACAGACAGACATACAGACAGATAGAGTTAAGGATGGCAGGCCTACCTGGTCTTTCATTCTTTCTTATCCTTTTTAAAAAATGTTTATTAATTTAAGTATGTATTTATTAGATTTAAGTACACTGTAGCTGTCTTCAAACACTCCCGAAGAGGGTGTCAGATTCTGGAGAATCTATATCCCTCTTATGGTCTGCATATGATGTACATGAACACAGCCTCACATATACTTCTAAAAATTTAAAGATGGGTGGGGCCACTGAAAGGGCTCAACAATTAACAGCACTGACTCCTCTTCCAGAGAACCTGGGATCAACTACCAGCAATTATATGGTGGCCCATCTCCATTTCCAGGGGATCAGACAGACAGACAGACAGACAAGGATGGCAGGCTTGCCTGGTATCTCTTTCTTTATTATCCTTTTTTAAAAATGTTCATTTGTTTATTTATGAATTTATTAGATATAAGTACACTGTAGCTGTCTTCAGACACTCCAGAAGAGGGTGTCAGATTCTGGAGAATCTAAATCCCTCTTATGGTCTGCATATTCGGTACATAAACACAGCCTCGCATATACTTCTAAATATTTAAAGATGGGTGGGGCCACTGAAAGGGCTCAACAATTAACAGCATTGTCTCCTCTTCCATAGAACATGGGATCAACTACAAGCAACTCTATGGTGGCCCATCTCCAGGTCCAGAGGATCAGACAGACATACAGACAGACAGAGATAAGGATGGCAGGCCTGCCTGGTCTTTCTTTCTTTCTTATCTTTTTTATAAAATGTTTTTTTCTTTATTTATGTATTTATTAGATATAAGTACACTGTATCCGTCATAGACACTCCAAAAGACGGTGTCAGATTCTGGAGAATATAAATCCCTCTTTAAGGGTCTGAATATGATGTACATAAACACAGCATCATATTTACTTCTAGAAATTTAAAGATGGGTGGGGCCACTGAAAGGGCTGAACAATTAACAGCATTGTCTCCTCTTCAGAAGACCTGGGATCAACTATCAGCAACAAAATGGTGGCCCATCTCCAGTTCCAGGAGATCAGACAGACAGACAAACAGAGAGACAGACAGACAGACAAAGATAAGGATGGCAGCCCTGCCTGGTCTTTCTTTCTTTCTTATCCTTTTTAAAAAATGTTTATTTATTTATTTATTTTTTATTTATTTATTTATTTATTTATTTATTAGATATAAGTACACTATAGCTATCTTCAGACACTCCAGAAGAGGGTGTCAGATTCTGGAGAATCTAAATCCCTCTTATGGTCTGCATATTCGGTACATAAACACAGCCTCGCATATACTTCTAAAAATTTAAAGATGGGTGGGGCCACTGAAAGGGCTCAACAATTAACAGCATTGTCTCCTCTTCCAGAGAACCTGGGATCAACTACAAGCAACTCTATGGTGGCCCATCTCCAGTTCCAGAGGATCAGACAGACAGACAGACAGACAGACAGAGATAAGGATGGCAGGCCTGCCTGGTCTTTCTTTCTTACTTATCGTTTTTAAAATATGTTTATTTCTTTATTTATGTATTTATTAGATTTAAGTACACTGTATCCGTCATAGACACTCCAAAAGACGGTGTCAGATTCTGGAGAATATAAATCCCACTTTAATGGTGTAAATATGATGTACATAAACACAGCATCACATTTACTTCTAGAAATATAAAGATGGGTTGGGCCACTGAAAGGGCTGAACAATTAACAGCATTGTCTCCTCTTCAGAAGACCTGGGATCAACTACCAGCAACAAAATGGTGGCCCATCTCCAGTTCCAGGAGATCAGACAGACAGACAAACAGAGAGACAGACAGACAGACAAAGATAAGGATGGCAGCCCTGCATGGTCTTTCTTTCTTTCTTATCCTTTTTAAAAAATGTTTGTTTGTTTATTTATTTATTTATTTATTTATTTATGTATTTATTTATGTATTTATTAGATATAAGTACACTGTAGCTATCTTCAGACACTCCAGAAGAGGGTGTCAGATTGTGGAGAATCTAAATCCCTCTTATGGTCTGCATATGATGTACATAAGCACAGCCTCACATATACTTCTAAAAATTTAAAGATGGGTGGGGCCACAGAAAGGGCTCAACAATTAACAGCATTGTCTCCTCTTCCAGAGAACCTTGGATAAACTACCAGCAACTATATGGTGGCCCATCTCCAGTTCTAGGGTATCAGACAGACAGAAAGACAGAGATAAGGATGGAGGCCTGCCTAGTCTTTCTTTCTTTCTTATACTTTTAAAAAAATGTTTATTTATTTATTTATTTATTTATTTATTTATTTATTATATATAAGTACACTGTAGCTGTCTTCATACACTCCTGAAGAGGGTGTCAGATTCTGGAGAATCTAAATCCCTCTTATGGTCTGCATATGATGTACATAAACACAGCCTCACATATACTTCTAAAAATTTAAATAGGTGTGGGGCCACTGAAAGGGCTCAACAATTAACAGCATTGTCTCCTCTACCAGAGAACCTGGGATCAACTACCAGCAATTATATGGTGGCCCATCTCCAGTTCCAGGGGATCAGGCAGACAAAGAGAAAGACAGACAAGGGTGGCAGGCCTCCCTGGTTTTTCTTTTTTTCTTATCCTTTTTAAAAAATGTTTATTTAATTATTTATGGATTTATTAGATAGAAGTACACTGTAGCTGTCTTCAGACACTCCAGAAGATGGTGTCAGATTCTGGAGAATATAAATCCCTCTTATGGTCTGCATATGATGGACATAAACACAGATTCACATACACTTCTAAAAATTTAAGATGGGTGGGGCCACTGAAAGTGCTCAACAATTAACAGCATTGTCTCTTCTTCCAGAGAACCTGGGATCAACTAACAGCAACTATATGGTGGCCCATCTCCAGTTCCAAGGGATCAGACAGACAGACAGACAGACTGACAGAGATAAGGATGGAGGCCTGCCTGGTCTTTCTTTCTTTCTTATACTTTTAAAAAAATGTTTATTTATTTATTTATTTATTTATTTATTTATTTATTTATTTATTAGATATAAGTACACTGTAGCTGTCTTCAGACACTCTAGAAGAGGTTGTCATCTTCTGGAGAATCTAAATCCCTCTTATGGTCTGCATATGATGTACATAAACACAGCCTCACATATACTTCTAAAAATTTAAAGATGGGTGGGGCCACTGAAAGGGCTCAACAACTAACAGCATTGTCTCCTCTTCCAGAGAACCTGGGATCAACTACCAGCAACTATATGGTGGCCCATCTCCAGTTCCAGGGTATCTGACAGATAGACAGTCAGACAGACAGACAGACAGACAAGGTGGCAGGCCTGCCTGGTCTTTCTTTCTTTCTTATTCTTTTTAAAAAATGTTTATTTATTTATTTATGTATTTATTAGATATAAGTACACTGTAGTTGTCTTCAGACACTCTAGAAGAGGGTGTCATATTCTGGAGAATCTAAATCCCTCTTATGGTCTGCATATGATGTACATAAACACAGCCTCACATATACTTCTAAAAATTTAAAGATGGGTGGGCCCACAGAAAGGGCTCAACAATTATCACCATTGTCTCCTCTTCCAGAGAACGTTGGATCAACTACCAGCAACTATATGGTGGCCCATCTCAAGTTGCAGGGGATCAGACAGACAGACAGACAGACAGACAGTGATAAGGATGGCAGGTCTGCCTGAATTTTCTTTCTTTCTTATCCTTTTAAAAAATGTTTATTTATTTATTTATTTATTTATTTATTTATTTATTTATTTATTTATGTACTTATTAGATATAAGTACACTCTAGCTGTCTTCAGACTCTCCAGAAGAGGGTGTCAGATTCTGGGGAATCTATATCCCTCTTATGGTCTGCATATGATGTACATAAACACAGCCTCACATATACTTCTAAAAATTTAAAGATGGGAGGGGCCACTGAAAGGGCTCAACAATCAACAACATTGTCTCCTCTTCCAGAGGACCTGGGATCAACTACCAGCAACTATATTGTGGCCCATCTCCAGTTCCAGGAGATCAGACAGACAGACAGACAGACAGTGATAAGGATGGCAGTCCTGCCTGGTCTTTCTTTCTTTCTTATCCTTTTTTTAAAAAAATGTTTGTTTATTTATTTATTTATTTATTTATTTATTTATTTATTTATTAGATATAAGTACACTGTAGCTGTTCAGACACTCCAGAAGAGGGTGTCAGATTCTGGAGAATCTAAATCCCTCTTATGGTCTGCATATGATGTACATAAACACAGCCTCACATATACTTCTAAAAATTTAAAGAAGGGTGGGGCCACTCTAAAAGCTCAACAATTAACAGCATTGTCTCCTCTTCCAGAGTACCTGGGATCAACTACCAGCAACTATATGGTGGCCCATCTCCAGTTCCAGGGGATCATACAGACAGACATACAGACAGTGATAAGGATGGCAGGCCTGCCTGTTCTTTCTTTCTTTCTTATCCTTTTTAAAAAAATGTTTATTTATATATTTATTTATGGATTTATTAGATATAAGTACACTGTAGCTGTCTTCAGACACTCCAGAAGAGGGTGTCAAATTCTGGAATCTAAATCCTTCTTATGGTCTGCATATGATGTACATAAACACAGCCTCACATATACTTCTAAAAATTTAAAGATGTGTGGGGCCACTGAGAGGGCTCAACAATTAAGAGCATTGTCTCCTCTTTCAGAGAACCTGGGATAAAATATCAGCACCTTATGGTGGCCCATCTCCAGTTCCAGTGGATCAGACAGACAGACAGACAGAGAGACAGAGATAAGTATGGCAGGCCTGCCTGGTCTTTCTTTATTTCTTATACTTTTTAAAAAATGATTATTATTTATTTATTTATTTATTTATTTATTTATTTATTTATTTATTAGATATAAGTACACTGTACCCGTCTTCAGACACTCCAGAAGAGGGTGACAGATTCTAGAGAATCTAAATCCCTCTTATGGTCTGAATATGATGTACATAAAAACAAAATCACATATACTTCTAAAAATTAAAAATGGGTGGGGCCACTGAAAGGGCTCAACAATTAACAGCATTGTCTCCTCTTCCAGAGAACATGGGATCAACTACCAGCAACTATATGGTGGCCCATCTCCAGTTCCAGGGGATCAGACAGACAGACAGACAGACAGACAAAGAAAAGGATGGCAGGCCTGCCTGGTCTTACTTTCTTTCTTATCCTTTTTAAAAAATATTTATTTATTCATTTATTTATTTACTTATTTATTTATTTATTTATTTGCTTATTTATTTATTTATTTATTATAAGTACACTGTAGCTGTCTTCAGACACTCCAGAAGAGGGTGTCAAATTCTGGAGAATCTAAATACCTCTTATGGTCTGCATATGATGTACATAAACACAGCCTCACATATACTTCTAAATATTTAAAGATGGGTAGGGCCACTGATAGGGCTCAACAATTAACAGCATTGTCTCCTCTTCCAGAGAACCTGGGATCAACTACCAGCAACTTTATCGTAGCCCATCTCCAGTTCCAGGGGATCAGACAGACAGACAGACAGACAGACAGACAGAAATAAGGATGGCAGGCCTGCCTGGTCTTACTTTCTTTCTTATCCTTTTTAAAAAATGTTTATTTATTTATTTATTTATTTACTTATGTATTTATTATATATAAGTACACTGTAGCTGTCTACAGTCACTCCAGTAGAGGGTGTCAGATTCTGGAGAATCTAAATGCTCTTATAATCTGAATATGATGTACATAAACACAGCCTCACATATACTTCTAAATATTTAAAGAAGTGTGGGGCCACTGAAAGGGCTCAACAATTAACGGTATTGTCTCCTCTTCCAGAGAACATTGGATCAATTACCAGCAACTATATGTTGGCCCATCTCCAGTTCCAGGGGATCAGACAGACAGACAGACAGAGATAAGGATGGCAGGCCTGCCTGGTCTTACATTCTTTCTTATCCTTTTTCAAAATGTTTATTTATTTATTTATTTATTTATTTATTTATTTATTTATTTATTTATTTATTTATTATAAGTATACTGTAGCTGTCTTCAGACACTCCAGTATAGGGTGTCAGATTCTGGAGAATCTAAATCCTCTTATAATCTGAATATGATGTACATAAACAGAGCCTGACATATACTTCTAAATATTTAAAGAAGTGTGGGGCCACTGAAAGGGCTCAAAAATTATCAGCATTGTCTCCTCTTCCAGAGAACCTTAAATCAACTACCAGCAACTATATGGTGGCCCATCTCCAGTTCCCGGGGATCAGATAGACAGACAGACAGACAGACAGAGATATGGATGGCAGGCCTGCATGGTCTTTCTTTCTTTCTTATCCTTTTGAAAAAAATGTTTATTTATATATTTATTTATGTATTTATTAGATATAAGTACACTGTAGCTGTCTTCAGACACTCCAGAAGAGGGTGTCAGATTCTGGAGAATCTAAATCCCTCTTATGGTCTGCATATGATGTACATAAACACAGCCTAACATATACTTCTAAAAATTAAAAGATGTGTGGGGCCACTGAAAGGGCTCAAAAATTAACAGCATTGTCTCCTCTTATAGAGAACCTGGGATCAACTACCAGCAATTATATGGTGGTCCATCTCCAGTTCCAGGGGATCAGACAGACAGACACACAGACAGTGATAAGGGTGGCAGGCCTGCCTGGTCTTTCTTTCTTTCTTATCCTTTTTTTAAAAAAATATTTGTTTATTTATTTATTTATTTATTTATTTATTTATTTATTTATTTATTTATTAGATATAAGTACACTTTAGCTGTCTTCAGACACTCCAGAAGAGGGTGTCAGATTCTGGAGAATATAAATCCCTCTTATGGTCTGCATATGATGTACATAAACACAGCCTCACATATACTTCTAAAAATTTAAAGAAGGGTGGGGCCACTCTAAAAGCTCAACAATTAACAGCATTGTCTCCTCTTCCAGAGTACCTGGGATCAACTACCAGCAATTATATGGTGGCCCATCTCCAGTTCCAGGGGAACAGAGAGACAGACATACAGACAGTGATAAGGATGGCAGGCCTGCCTGGTCTTACATTCTTTCTTATCCTTTTTTAAAAAATGTTTATTTATATATTTATTTATGTATTTATTAGATATAAGTACACTGTAGCTGTCTTCAGACACTCCAGAACAGGGTGTCAGATTCTGGAGAATCTAAATCCCTCTTATGGTCTGCATATGATGTACATAAACACAGCCTCACATATACTTCTAAAAATTTAAAGATGTGTGGGGCCACTGGGAGGGCTCAACAATTAACAGCATTGTCTCCTCTTTCAGAGAACCTGGGATAAACTACCAGCACCTTATGGTGGCCCATCTCCAGTTCCAGTGGATCAGACCGACAGACAGACAGAGAGAGAGAGATAAGGATGGCAGGCCTGCCTGGTCTTTCTTTATTTCTTATTCGTTTTAAAAAATGTTTATTTATTTATTTATTCATTTATTTATGTATTTATTAGATATAAGTACACTGTAGCCGTCTTCAGACACTCCAGAAGAGGGTGACAGATTATAGAGAATCTAAATCCCTCTTATGGTCTGAATATGATGTACATAAACACAGCATCACATATACTTCTAAAAATTAAAAAACGGTGGGGCCACTGAAAGGGCTCAACAATTAACAGCATTGTCTCCTCTTCCAGAGAACCTGGGATCAACTACCAGCAACTATATGGTGGCCCATCTCCAGTTCCAGGGGATCAGGCAGACAGACAGACAGACAGACAGAGATAAGGATGGCAGGCCTTCCTGGTCTTATTTTCTTTCTTATCCTTTTTAAAAAATGTTTATTTATTTATTTATTTATTTATTTATTAGATATAAGTACACTGTAGCTGTCTTCAGACACTCCAGAAGAGGGTGTCAGATTCTGGAGAATCTAAATCCCTCTTATGGTCTGCATATGATGTACATAAACACAGCCTCACATATACTTCTAAATATTTAAAGATGTGTAGGGCCACTGATAGGGCTCAACAATTAACAGCATTGTCTCCTCTTCCAGAACCCTGGGATCAACTACCAGCAACTTTGTGGTAGCCCATCTCCAGTTCCAGGGGATCAGACAGACAGACAGACAGAGATAAGGATGGCAGGCCTGCCTAGTCTTACTTTCTTTCTTATCCTTTTTAAAAAATGTTTATTTATTTATTTATTTATTTATTTATTTATTTATTTATTTATTTATTCGATATAAGTACACTGTAGCTGTCTTCAGACACTCCAGAAGAGGGTGTCAGATTCTGGAGAATCTAAATCCCTCTTATGGTCTGCATATGATGTACATAAACACAGCCTCACATATACTTCTAAATATTTAAAGATGGGTAGGGCCACTGATAGGGCTCAACAATTAACAGCTTTGTCTCCTCTTCCAGAGAACCTGGGATCAACTAACAGCAACTATATGGTGGCCCATCTCCAGTTCCAAGGGATCAGACAGACTGACAGACATCCAGACAGACAGAGATAAGGATGGCAGGTTTGCCTGGTCTTTCTTTCTTTCTTATCCTTTTTAAAAAATGTTTATTTATTTATTTATGTATTTATTATATATAAGTTCACTGTAGCTGTCTTCAGACACTCCAATATTGGGTGTCAGATTCTGGAGAATCTAAATCCTCTTATAATCTGAATATGATATACATAAACACAGCCTCACATATACTTCTAAATATTTAAAGAAGTATGGGGCCACTGAAAGGGCTCAACAATTAACAGCATTGTCTCCTCTTCCAGAGAACCTTGGATCAACTACCAGCAACTATATGGTGGCACATCTCCAGGTCCAGGGGATCAGACAGACAGACAGACAGACAGACATAAGGATGGCAGGCCTGCCTGGTCTTACTTTCTTTCTTATCCTTTTTAAAAAATGTTTATTTATTTATTTATTTATGTATTTATTATATATAAGTTCACTGTAGCTGTCTTCAGACACTCCTATATAGGGTGTCAGATTCTGGAGAATCTAAATCCTCTTATAATCTGAATATGATATACATAAACACAGCCTCACATATACTTCTAAATATTTAAAGAAGTATGGGGCCACTGAAAGGGCTCAACAATTAACAGCATTGTCTCCTCTTCCAGAGAACCTTGGATCAACTACCAGCAACTATATGGTGTCCCATCTCCAGTTCCCGGGGATCAGATAGACAGGCAGACAGACAGACAAAGATATGGATGGCAGACCTGCCTGGTCTTTCTTTCTTTCTTATCCTTTTTAAAAAATGTTTATTTACTTATTTATTTATTTATCTATTTATTTATTAGATATAAGTACACTGTAGCTGTCTTCAGACACTCCAGAAGAGGGTGTCAGATTCTGGAGAATCTAAATCCCTCTTATGGTCTGCATATGATGTACATAAACACAGCCTCACATATACTTCTAAAAATTTAAAGAAGGGTGGGGCTACTCTAAAAGCTCAACAATTAACAGCATTGTCTCCTCTTCCAGAGTACCTGAGATCAACTACCAGCAACTATATGGGGGCCCATCTCCAGTTCCAGGGGATCAGACAGACAGACATACAGACAGTGATAAGGATGGCAGGCCTGCCTGGTCTTTCTTTCTTTCTTATCCTTTTTTAAAAAATGTTTATTTATATATTTATTTATGTATTTATTAGATATAAGTACACTGTAGCTGTCTTCAGACACTCCAGAAGAGGGTGTCATACTCTGGAGAATCTAAATCCCTCTTATGGTCTGCATATGATGTACATAAACACAGCCTCACATATACTAATAAAAATTTAACGATGGGTGGGGCCACTGAAAGCGCTCAACAATTAACAGCATTGTCTCCTCTTCCAGAGAACCTGGGATCAACTACCAGCACCTATATGGTGGCCCATCTCCAGTTCCAGGGGATCAGAACGACAGACAGACAGACAGACAGACAGAGATAAGGATGGCAAGCCTGCCTGGTCTTTCTTCCTTTCTTAACCTGTTTAAATAATGTGTATTTATTTATTTATTTATTTATTTATTTATTTATTAGATATAAGTACACTGTAGCTGTCTTCAGATACTCCAGAAGAGGGTGTCAGATTCTGGAGAATCTAAATCCCTCTTATGGTCTGCATATGATGTACATAAACACAGCCTCACATATACTTCTAAATATTTAAAGATGGGTAGGGCCACTGATAGGGCTCAACAATTAACAGCATTGTCTCCTCTTCCAGAGAACCTTGGATCAACTACCAGCAACTATATGGTGGCACATCTGCAGTTCCAGGGGATCAGACAGACAGACAGACAGACAGACAGAGATAAGGATGGCAGGCCTGCCTGTTCTTACTTTCTTTCTTTTCCTTTTTCAAAATGTTTATTAATTTATTTATTTATTTATTTATTTATTTATTTATTTATTTATTTATGTATTTATTATATATAAGTACACTGTTTCTGTCTTCAGACACTCCAGTATAGGGTGTCAGATTCTGGAGAATCTAAATCCTCTTATAATCTGAATATGATGTACATAAACACAGCCTCACATATACTTTTAAATATTTAAAGAAGTGTGCGGCCACTGAAAGGGCTCAACAATTGTCTCCTCTTCTAGAGAACCTTGGATCAACTACCAACAACTATAATGTGGCCCATCTCCAGTTCCCGGGGATCAGATAGACAGACAGACAGACAGACAGAGATAAGGATGGCAGGCCTGCCTGGTCTTTCTTTCTTTCTTATCCTTTTTAAAAAATATTTATTTATTTATTTATTTATTTATTTATTTATGTATGTAATTATTAGATATAAGTACACTGTAGCTGTTCAGACACTCCAGTAGAGGGTGTCCTATTCTGGAGAATCTAAATCCCTCTTATGGTCTCCATATGATGTACATAAACACAGCCTAACATATACTTTTAAAAATTAAAAGATCTGTGGGGACACTGAAAGGGCTCAACAATTAACAGCATTGTCTCGTCTTATAGAGAACCTGGGATCAACTACCAGCAACTATATGGTGGTCCATCTCCAGTTCCAGGGGATCAGACAGACAAACAGACAGACAGTGATAAGGATGGCAGGTCTGCCTGGTCTTTCTTTCTTTCTTATCCTTTTTTTAAAAAAATGTTTGTTTATTTATTTATTTATTTATTCATTTATTTATTTATTTATTTATTTATTAGATATAAGTACACTGTAGCTGTTCAGACACTCCAGTAGAGGGTGTCAGATTCTGGAGAATCTAAATCCCTCTTATGGTCTGCATATGATGTACATAAACACAGCCTCACATATACTTCTAAAACTTTAAAGATGGGTGGGGCCACTGGGAGGGCTCAACAATTAACAGCACTGACTCCTCTTCCAGAGAACCTGGGATCAACTACCAGCAACTATTCGTGGCCCATCTCCAGTTCCCAGAGATCAGATAGACAGACAGACAGAGGTGGAAAATAAGAAAATCACACTGTAGGACCCAGAATTACGAAAAAAATTGAAAAAATGTGGAAAATGAGAAAATCACATGCAGGGCCCAGAATATTTCGAGAAACACTGAAAAACGTGAAAATTAAAAATTCACACTGTTGGACACAGAATATGGCGAGAAACCATGAAAAAGTGGATAATTAAAATTCACACTGCAGGACACAGAATATGCCAAGAAACCCTGAAAACGTGGAAAATTAAAAATTAACACTGAAGGACCTGGAATATGGCAAGAAAACCTGAAAAACGTGGAAATGAGAAAAATCACAGTGTAGGACCCAGAATATGAAGAAAAAACCTGTAAAACGTGAAAAATTAAAAATTCACACTGAAGAACCCAGAATATTGCGAGAAAATCTGAAAAACGTGGAAAATGAAAAATACACACTGTAGGACCCAGAACATGGCAAGAAACCCTGAAAGAGTAGAAAATTAAAAACTCACACTGAAGGACCCCAAATATGGCAAGAAACCCTGAAAAAAGTAGAAAATTACAAACTGACACTGAAGAACCCCAATTATGGCGAGAAAACCTGAAAAAGGTGGAAAATGAGAAAATCACACTGTAGGACCCAGAATTACGAAAAAACTTGAAAATATTGAAAATGAGAAAATCACACTGTAGGACCCAGAATATGCCAAGAAACCCTGAAAACGTGAAAAATTAAAAATACAACGTTTAGGACCCAGAATACGGCGAGAAACCCTGAAAAAAGTAGAAAATTACAAACTCACACTGAAGGACCCGAAAAATGGTCTGAAAGGTTGAAAAAGGTGGAAAATGAGAAAATCACACTGTAGGACCCAGAGTTACGAAAAAAAATTGAAAAACGTGGAAAATGAGAAAATCATACTGCAGGACCCAGAATATGCCTAGAAACCCTGAAAATCATGAAAATTAAAAATTCACACTGTCAGACACATAATATGGCGAGAAACCATGAAAGAAGTGGAAAATTAAAAATTCACACTGTATTACCCAGAATATGGCGAGACATACTGAAAAACGTGGAAAATTAAAAATTCACACTGAAGGACCTGGGATATGGCCAGGAAACCTGAAAAACGAGGAAAATTCAAAACTCACATGGTAGGAACCAGAATAAGGCAAGAAAACCTGAAAAACGTGGAAATGAGAAAATCAAACTGTAGGACCCAGAATATGACAAAGAAAAACCTGAAAAAATTACAAAATTAAAAATTCACACTGAAAGGCCCCGAATATGGTGAGAAAACCTGAAAAGGTGGAAAATGAGAATAATCACACTGTAGGACACAGAATGGCAAAAAAAAAAAACCTTGAAAAATGTCGAAAACGAGAAAATCACACTGTAGGACCCAGAATATGACGAAAAAACCTGGAAAACGTGGAAAATTAAAAATGCACGTTGTAGGACACAAAATATGCCGAGAAACCCTGAAAAACGTGAAAATTAAAAATTCACACTGAAGGACCTGGAATACAGTAAGGTAACCTGAAAAACGTGGAAATGAGTAAATCACAATTTAGGACCCAGAATATGACGAAAAAAACTGAAACACGTGGAAAATGAAAAATACACGCTGTAGGACACAGAATATGTCGAGAAACCCTGAAAAATTAGAAAATTAAAAACTCACACTGAAGGACCCTAAATATGGCGAGAGAACCTGAAAAAACTAGAAAATTAAAAATTCACACTGAAGGACTTGGAATATGGTGATAAAACCTGAAAAACGAGGAAAATTAAAAAATCACACTGAAGGACCCCAAATATAGTGAGAAAATCTGAAAAAGCTGGAAAATGAGAATAATCACACTGTAGGACCCAGAATTGTGAAAAAACTTGAAAAACGTCGAAAATGAGAAAATCACTCTGTAGGACACAGAATATGGCAAGAAACCCTGAGAAATGTGGAATATTAAAAATACACTCTGTAGCACCCAGAATATGGCAAGAAACCCTCAAAAAAGTAGAAAATTAAAAACTCACACTGAAGGACCCCGAATATGGCGAGAAAACATAAAAAAGGTAGAAAATGAGAATAAACACAATGTATTACCCAGAATTACAAAAACATGAAAAACATCGAAAATGAGAAAATCACACTTGTAGGACCCAGAAATATGAAAAAACTTGAAAAACGTGGAAAATGAGAAAATCACACTGCAGAAACCAGAATATGCTGAACAACCATGAAAAACCTGAAAATTAAAAATTCACACTGTTGGACACAGAATATGGTGAGAAACCATGAAAAGACTGGACAATTAAAAATTCACACTTTATTACCGAGATATGGAGAGAAATACTGAAAACCGTGGAAAAAAATTCACACTGAAGGACCTGGAATACGACAGGACCTGGAATACGGCAAGAGACCCTGAAATACATGGAAATGAGAAAATCACACAGTAGGACCCAGAATATGACAAAAAAACCTGAAAAAGGTAAAATATTAAAATATCACACGGAAGGACCCGGAATATGGCGAAAAACCTGAAAAACGAGGAAGATAAAAAACTAACACTGAAGGACACAGAATATGGCGAGAAAACCTGAAAAGAGTAGAAAATTAAAAATTCACACTGAAAGACCCCGAATATGATGAGAAAACCTGAAAAAGGTGGAAAATGAGAATAATCACACTGTAGGACCCAGATTATGACCCGAAACCCTGAAAACGTGGAAAATTAAAAGTATATGCTGTAGGACCCAGAATATGGCGAGAAAACCTGAAAAGAGTAGAAAATTAAAAATTCACACTGAAAGACCCCGAATATGATGAGAAAAACTGAAAAAGGTGGAAAATGAGAATAATCACACTGTAGGACCCAGATTATGCCTAGAAACCCTGAAAACCTGGAAAATTAAAAATACATGCTGTATAACCCAGAATATGCCAAGAAACCCTGAAAAAGGTTGAAAATTACAAACTCACACTGTAGGACCCCAAATATGGTGAGAAACCCTCCAAAAGGTGGAAAATGGAAAATCCCACTGCAGCACCCAGAATATGCCGAGAAAATGTGAAAAACGTGAAAATTAAAAATTCACACTAACGGACCCAGAATATGGCGAGAAACAATTAATAAAAAAGTACAAAATTAAAAACTCACAGTGAAGGAGCCCAAACATGGCGAGAAAACCTGAAAAAGGTGGAAAATGAGAAAATCACACTGTAGGACCCAGAATTACGAAAAAAATTGAAAAAATGTGGAAAATGAGAAAATCACATGCAGGGCCCAGAATATTTCGAGAAACACTGAAAAACGTGAAAATTAAAAATTCACACTGTTGGACACAGAATATGGCGAGAAACCATGAAAAAAGTGGATAATTAAAATTCACACTGCAGGACACAGAATATGCCAAGAAACCCTGAAAACGTGGAAAATTAAAAATTAACACTGAAGGACCTGGAATATGGCAAGAAAACCTGAAAAACGTGGAAATGAGAAAAATCACAGTGTAGGACCCAGAATATGAAGAAAAAACCTGTAAAACGTGAAAAATTAAAAATTCACACTGAAGAACCCAGAATATTGCGAGAAAATCTGAAAAACGTGGAAAATGAAAAATACACACTGTAGGACCCAGAACATGGCAAGAAACCCTGAAAGAGTAGAAAATTAAAAACTCACACTGAAGGACCCCAAATATGGCAAGAAACCCTGAAAAAAGTAGAAAATTACAAACTGACACTGAAGAACACCAATTATGGCGAGAAAACCTGAAAAAGGTGGAAAATGAGAAAATCACACTGTAGGACCCAGAATTACGAAAAAACTTGAAAATATCGAAAATGAGAAAATCACACTGTAGGACCCAGAATATGCCAAGAAACCCTGAAAACGTGAAAAATTAAAAATACAACGTTTAGGACCCAGAATACGGCGAGAAACCCTGAAAAAAGTAGAAAATTACAAACTCACACTGAAGGACCCGAAAAATGGTCTGAAAGGTTGAAAAAGGTGGAAAATGGGAAAATCACACTGTAGGACCCAGAATTATGAAAAAAATTGAAAAACGTGGAAAATGAGAAAATCATACTGCAGGACCCAGAATATGCCGAGAAACCCTGAAAATCATGAAAATTAAAAATTCACACTGTCAGACACATAATATGGCGAGAAACCATGAAAGAAGTGGAAAATTAAAAATTCACACTGTATTAACCAGAATATGGCGAGACATACTGAAAAACGTGGAAAATTAAAAATTCACACTGAAGGACCCGGGATATGGCCAGGAAACCTGAAAAACGAGGAAAATTCAAAACTCACATGGTAGGAACCAGAATAAGGCAAGAAAACCTGAAAAACGTGGAAATGAGAAAATCAAACTGTAGGACCCAGAATATGACAAAGAAAAACCTCAAAAAATTACAAAATTAAAAATTCACACTGAAAGACCCCGAATATGGTGAGAAAACCTGAAAAGGTGGAGAATGAGAATAATCACACTGTAGGACACAGAATGGAAAAAAAAAAAAAAAAACATGAAAAATGTCGAAAATGAGAAAATCACACTGTAGGACCCAGAATATGACGAAAAAAACTGGAAAACGTGGAAAATTAAAAATGCACGCTGTAGGACCCAAAATATGCCGAGAAACCCTGAAAAACGTGAAAATTAAAAATTCACACTGAAGGACCTGGAATACAGTAAGATAACCTGAAAAACGTGGAAATGAGAAAATCACAATTTAGGACCCAGAATATGACGAAAAAAACTGAAACACGTGGAAAATGAAAAATACACGCTGTAGGACACAGAATATGTCGAGAAACCCTGAAAAATTAGAAAATTAAAAACTCACACTGAAGGACCCCAAATATGGCGAGAGAACCTGAAAAAACTAGAAAATTAAAAATTCACACTTAAGGACTTGGAATATGGCTATAAAACCTGAAAAACGAGGAAAATTAAAAAATCACACTGAAGGACCCCAAATATAGTGAGAAAACCTGAAAAAGCTGGAAAATGAGAATAATCACACTGTAGGACCCAGAATTGTGAAAAAACTTGAAAAACGTCAAAAATGAGAAAATCACACTGTAGGACACAGAATATGGGGAGAAATCCTGAGAAACGTGGAAAATAAAAAATACACTCTGTAGCACCCAGAATATGGCAAGAAACCCTCAAAAAAGTAGAAAATTAAAAACTCACACTGAAGGACCCCTAATATGGTGAGAAAACATGAAAAAGGTAGAAAATGAGAATAAACACAATGTATTAACCAGAATTACAAAAACATGAAAAACATCGAAAATGAGAAAATCACACTTGTAGGACCCAGAAATATGAAAAAACTTGAAAAACGTGGAAAATGAGAAAATCACACTGCAGAAACCAGAATATGCTGAACAACCATGAAGAACCTGAAAATTAAAAATTCACACTGTTGGACACAGAATATGGTGAGAAACCATGAAAAGACTGGACAATTAAAAATTCACACTTTATTACCGAGATATGGAGAGAAATACTGAAAACCGTGGAAAAAAATTCACACTGAAGGACCTGGAATACGACAGGACCTGGAATACGGCAAGAGACCCTGAAATACATGGAAATGAGAAAATCACACAGTAGGACCCAGAATATGACGAAAAAACCTGAAAAAGGTAAAATATTAAAATATCACACGGAAGGACCCGGAATATGGCGAAAAACCTGAAAAACGAGGAAGATAAAAAACTAACACTGAAAGACACAGAATATGGCGAGAAAACCTGAAAAGAGTAGAAAATTAAAAATTCACACTGTGTCTTAGTCAGGGTTTCTATTCCTGCACAAACATCATGACCAAGAAGCAAGTTGGGGAGGAAAGGGTTTATTCGGCTTACACTTCCATGCTGCTGTTCATCACCAAAGGAAGTCAGGACTGGAACTCAGACAGGTCAGAAAGCAGGAGCTGATGCAGAGGCCATGGAGGGATGTTCTTTACTGGCTTGCCTTCCCTGGCTTGCTCAGCCTGCTCTCTTATAGAGCCCAAGACTACCAGCCCAGAGATGGTCCCCACCCACAAGGGGCCTTTCCCCCTTGATCACAAATTGAGAAAATGCCTTACAGTTGGATCTCTTGGAGGCATTTCCTCAACTGAAGCTCCTTTCTCTGTGATAACTCCAGCTGTGTCAAGTTGACACAAAAATAGCCAGTACAATTGACCCCTTGTCAACTTGACACACAAACACATCACTAGTAAGCCTCAACCTTTACATTCTTATTCATCCCCAAGATCTAAATAACTTTAAAAGTCCCACAGTTTTTACATATTCTTAAATTTTCAATCTCTTTAAAATATCCAACTCTTTTAAAATCCAAAGTCTTTTTACAATTAAAAGTCTCTTAACTGTGGGCTCCACTAAAACAGTTTCTTCCTTCAAGAGGGAAAATATCAGGGCACAGTCACAATCAAAGCAAAAATCAATTTCCAACCGTCCAACGTCTGGGATCCAACTCACGATCTTCTGGGCTCCTCCAAGGGCTTGGGTCACTTCTCCAGCCATGCCCTTTGTAGCACACACGTCGTCCTCTGGGCTCCAGATGCCTGTACTCCACTGCTGCTGCTGCTCTTGGTGGTCATCTCATGGTACTGGCATCTCCAAAACACTGCATGACCCCTTCAGTCCTGGGCCTTCAATTGCAACTGAGGCTGCACCTTCACCAATGGCCTTCCATGGCCTCTCACAGTGCCGAGCCTCAGCTCCTCTGCATGACCCCTTCATGCCTTCAAAACCAGTACCACCTGGGTGACCCTTACACATTACCAAGTCCCGCTGCAGAAGGAGTACAACCTTGCCTATCTCTGGAACACAGCCTCTTTGTGCTTTCAGAAAACACTTCCCAGAAGATGTCACCTCAACGATGCTGGTCTCTTCTTAATCACCGCTAATTTCTTAGCTCCAGCTAACCAGCATCAATAGTCCCAGTAATGCAAAGTTTTTGCTTTAGTAGTTCTGGTATCTTGTTAATCACAGCTGATTCTTCAGCCCCAGCTAACCAGAACTACAAAATCTTCACAATCAAAACAGCAATGGCCCTGAAAAGAGTCTTTAATTTTCCCTCTGAAATTTCACAAACCAGACCTCCATCTTCTGCACTGTTCTCAACATAATCTTCCAAGCTCCTACACAACATCTGACAGAGCACTTAACAACGAATGGATCTTCAAGTCCAAAGTTCCAAAGTCCTTCCACAGTCCTCCCCAAAACATGGTCAGGTTGTCACAGGAATACCCCACTCCGCTGGTACCAATTTGTCTTAGTCAGGGTTTCTATTCCTGCACAAACATCATGACCAAGAAGCAAGTTGGGGAGGAAAGGGTTTATTCGGCTTACACTTCCATGCTGCTGTTCATCACCAAAGGAAGTCAGGACTGGAACTCAGACAGGTCAGAAAGCAGGAGCTGATGCAGAGGCCATGGAGGGATGTTCTTTACTGGCTTGCCTTCCCTGGCTTGCTCAGCCTGCTCTCTTATAGAGCCCAAGACTACCAGCCCAGAGATGGTCCCACCCACAAGGGGCCTTTCCCCCTTGATCACAAAATGAGAAAATGCCTTACAGTTGGATCTCTTGGAGGCATTTCCTCAACTGAAGCTCCTTTCTCTGTGATAACTCCAGCTGTGTCAAGTTGACACAAAAATAGCCAGTACACACTGAAAGACCCCGAATATGATGAGAAAAACTGAAAAAGGTGGAAAATGAGAATAATCACACTGTAGGACCCAGATTATGCCCAGAAACCCTGAAAACCTGGAAAATTAAAAATACATGCTGTAGGACCCAGATTATGGCGAGAAAACCTGAAAAAAGTAGAAAATTAAAAATTCACACTGAAGGACCCCGAATATGGCAAGACAACATGAAAAAGGTGGAAAATGAGAATAATCACAGTGTAGGACCCAGATTATGCCCAGAAACCCTGAAAACGTGGAAAATTAAAAATACATGCTGTAGGACCCAGAATATGCCAAGAAACCCTGAAAAAGGTTGAAAATTACAAACTCACACTGTAGGACCCCAAATATGGTGAGAAACCCTCCAAAAGGTGGAAAATGAGAAAATCCCACTGCAGCACCCAGAATATGCCGAGAAAATGTGAAAAACGTGAAAATTAAAAATTCACACTAACGGACCCAGAATATGGCGAGAAACAATTAATAAAAAAGTACAAAATTAAAAACTCACAGTGAAGGAGCCCAAACATGGCGAGAAAACCTGAAAAAGGTGGAAAATGAGAAAATCACACTGTAGGACCCAGAATTACGAAAAAAATTGAAAAAATGTGGAAAATGAGAAAATCACATGCAGGGCCCAGAATATTTCGAGAAACACTGGAAAACGTGAAAATTAAAAATTCACACTGTTGGACACAGAATATGGCGAGAAACCATGAAAAAAGTGGATAATTAAAATTCACACTGCAGGACACAGAATATGCCAAGAAACCCTGAAAACGTGGAAAATTAAAAATTAACACTGAAGGACCTGGAATATGGCAAGAAAACCTGAAAAACGTGGAAATGAGAAAAATCACAGTGTAGGACCCAGAATATGAAGAAAAAACCTGTAAAACGTGAAAAATTAAAAATTCACACTGAAGAACCCAGAATATTGCGAGAAAATCTGAAAAACGTGGAAAATGAAAAATACACACTGTAGGACCCAGAACATGGCAAGAAACCCTGAAAGAGTAGAAAATTAAAAACTCACACTGAAGGACCCCAAATATGGCAAGAAACCCTGAAAAAAGTAGAAAATTACAAACTGACACTGAAGAACCCCAATTATGGCGAGAAAACCTGAAAAAGGTGGAAAATGAGAAAATCACACTGTAGGACCCAGAATTACGAAAAAACTTGAAAATATCGAAAATGAGAAAATCACACTGTAGGACCCAGAATATGCCAAGAAACCCTGAAAACGTGAAAAATTAAAAATACAACGTTTAGGACCCAGAATACGGCGAGAAACCCTGAAAAAAGTAGAAAATTACAAACTCACACTGAAGGACCCGAAAAATGGTCTGAAAGGTTGAAAAAGGTGGAAAATGAGAAAATCACATTGTAGGACCCAGAATATGCCAAGAAACCCTGAAAACGTGAAAAATTAAAAATACAACGTTTAGGACCCAGAATAAGGCGCGAAACCCTGAAAAAAGTAGAAAATTACAAACTCACACTGAAGGACCCGAAAAATGGTCTGAAAGGTTGAAAAAGGTGGAAAATGAGAAAATCACACTGTAGGACCCAGAATTACGAAAAAAATTGAAAAACGTGGAAAATGAGAAAATCATACTGCAGGACCCAGAATATGCCGAGAAACCCTGAAAATCATGAAAATTAAAAATTCACACTGTCAGACACATAATATGGCGAGAAACCATGAAAGAAGTGGAAAATTAAAAATTCACACTGTATTACCCAGAATATGGCGAGACATACTGAAAAACGTGGAAAATTAAAAATTCACACTGAAGGACCCGGGATATGGCCAGGAAACCTGAAAAACGAGGAAAATTCAAAACTCACATGGAAGGAACCAGAATAAGGCAAGAAAACCTGAAAAACGTGGAAATGAGAAAATCAAACTGTAGGACCCAGAATATGACAAAGAAAAACCTGAAAAAATTACAAAATTAAAAATTCACACTGAAAGACCCCGAATATGGTGAGAAAACCTGAAAAGGTGGAAAATGAGAATAATCACACTGTAGGACACAGAATGGAAAAAAAAAAAACCATGAAAAATGTCGAAAATGAGAAAATCACACTGTAGGACCCAGAATATGACGAAAAAAACTGGAAAACGTGGAATATTAAAAATGCACGCTGTAGGACCGAGAAACCCTGAAAAACGTGAAAATTAAAAATTCACACTGAAGGACCTGGAATACAGTAAGATAACCTGAAAAACGTGGAAATGAGAAAATCACAATTTAGGACCCAGAATATGACGAAAAAAAACTGAAACACGTGGAAAATGAAAAATACACGCTGTAGGACACAGAATATGTCGAGAAACCCTGAAAAATTAGAAAATTAAAAACTCACACTGAAGGACCCCAAATATGGCGAGAGAACCTGAAAAAACTAGAAAATTAAATATTCACACTGAAGGACTTGGAATATGGCGATAAAACCTGAAAAACGAGGAAAATTAAAAAATCACACTGAAGGACCCCAAATATAGTGAGAAAATCTGAAAAAGCTGGAAAATGAGAATAATCACACTGTAGGACCCAGAATTGTGAAAAAACTTGAAAAACGTCAAAAATGAGAAAATCACACTGTAGGACACAGAATATGGCAAGAAACCCTGAGAAATGTGTAAAATTAAAAATACACTCTGTAGCACCCAGAATATGGCAAAAAACCCTCAAAAAAGTAGAAAATTAAAAACTCACACTGAAGGACCCCGTATATGGCGAGAAAAACAGAAAAAGGTGGAAAGTGAAAATAATCACACTGTATTACCCAGAATTACGAAAAAACATGAAAAAAATCAAAAATGAGAAAAATCACACTGTAGGACCCAGAATATGGGGAGAAATCCTGAGAAATGTGGAAAATAAAAAATACACTCTGTAGCACCCAGAATATGGCAAGAAACCCTCAAAAAAGTAGAAAATTATAAACTCACACTGAAGGACCCCTAATATGGCCAGAAAACATGAAATGGGTAGAAAATGAGAATAAACACAATGTATTACCCAGAATTACAAAAACATGAAAAACATCGAAAATGAGAAAATCACACTTGTAGGACCCAGAAATATGAAAAAACTTGAAAAACGTGGAAAATGAGAAAATCACACTGCAGAAACCAGAATATGCTGAACAACCATGAAAAACCTGAAAATTAAAAATTCACACTGTTGGACACAGAATATGGTGAGAAACCATGAAAAGACTGGACAATTAAAAATTCACACTTTATTACCGAGATATGGAGAGAAATACTGAAAAACGTGGAAAAAAATTCACACTGAAGGACCTGGAATACGACAGGACCTGGAATACGGCAAGAGACCCTGAAATACATGGAAATGAGAAAATCACAAGGTAGGACCCAGAATATGACGAAAAAACCTGAAAAAGGTAAAATATTAAAATATCACACGGAAGGACCCGGAATATGGCGAAAAACCTGAAAAACGAGGAAGATAAAAAACTAACACTGAAGGACACAGAATATGGCGAGAAAACCTGAAAAGAGTAGAAAATTAAAAATTCACACTGAAAGACCCCGAATATGATGAGAAAACCTGAAAAAGGTGGAAAATGAGAATAATCACACTGTAGGACCTAGATTAGGCCCAGAAACCCTGAAAACGTGGAAAATTAAAAATACATGCTGTAGGACCCAGAATATGGCGAGAAAACCTGAAAAAATTAGAAAATTAAAAATTCACACCGAAGGACCCCGAATATGGCGAGAAAACCTGAAAAAGGTGGAAAATGAGAATAATCACACTGTAGGACCCAGATTATGCCCAGAAACAGTGAAAACGTGGAAAATTAAAAATACATGCTGTAGGACCCAGAATATGGCAGGAAAACCTGAAAAAAGTAGAAAATTAAAAATTCACACTGAAGGACCCCGAATATGGCAAGAAACCCTGAAAAAGGTGGAAAATGAGAATAATCACACTGTAGGACCCAGATTATGCCCAGAATCCCTGAAAACGTGGAAAATTAAAAATACATGCTGTATAACCCAGAATATGCCAAGAAACCCTGAAAAAGGTTGAAAATTACAAACTCACACTGTAGGACCCCAAATATGGTGAGAAACCCTCCAAAAGGTGGAAAATGAGAAAATCACACTGCAGGACCCAGAATATGCCGAGAAAATGTGAAAAACGTGAAAATTAAAAATTCACACTAACGGACCCAGCATATGGCGAGAAACAATTAATAAAAAAGTACAAAATTAAAAACTCACAGTGAAGGAGCCCAAACATGGCGAGAAAACCTGAAAAAGGTGGAAAATTAGAAAATCACACTGTAGGACCCAGAATTACGAAAAAAATTGAAAAAATGTGGAAAATGAGAAAATCACATGCAGGGCCCAGAATATTTCGAGAAACACTGAAAAACGTGAAAATTAAAAATTCACACTGTTGGACACAGAATATGGCGAGAAACCATGAAAAAAGTGGATAATTAAAATTCACACTGCAGGACACAGAATATGCCAAGAAACCCTGAAAACGTGGAAAATTAAAAATTAACACTGAAGGACCTGGAATATGGCAAGAAAACCTGAAAAACGTGGAAATGAGAAAAATCACAGTGTAGGACCCAGAATATGAAGAAAAAACCTGTAAAACGTGAAAAATTAAAAATTCACACTGAAGAACCCAGAATATTGCGAGAAAATCTGAAAAACGTGGAAAATGAAAAATACACACTGTAGGACGCAGAACATGGCAAGAAACCCTGAAAGAGTAGAAAATTAAAAACTCACACTGAAGGACCCCAAATATGGCAAGAAACCCTGAAAAAAGTAGAAAATTACAAACTGACACTGAAGAACCCCAATTATGGCGAGAAAACCTGAAAAAGGTGGAAAATGAGAAAATCACACTGTAGGACCCAGAATTACGAAAAAACTTGAAAATATCGAAAATGAGAAAATCACACTGTAGGACCCAGAATATGCCAAGAAACCCTGAAAACGTGAAAAATTAAAAATACAACGTTTAGGACCCAGAATACGGCGAGAAACCCTGAAAAAAGTAGAAAATTACAAACTCACACTGAAGGACCCGAAAAATGGTCTGAAAGGTTGAAAAAGGTGGAAAATGAGAAAATCACACTGTAGGACCCAGAATTACGAAAAAAATTGAAAAACGTGGAAAATGAGAAAATCATACTGCAGGACCCAGAATATGCCGAGAAACCCTGAAAATCATGAAAATTAAAAATTCACACTGGCAGACACATAATATGGTGAGAAACCATGACAGAAGTGGAAAATTAAAAATTCACACTGTATTACCCAGAATATGGCGAGACATACTGAAAAACGTGGAAAATTAAAAATTCACACTGAAGGACCCGGGATATGGCCAGGAAACCTGAAAAACGAGGAAAATTCAAAACTCACATGGTAGGAACCAGAATAAGGCAAGAAAACCTGAAAAACGTGGAAATGAGAAAATCAAACTGTAGGACCCAGAATAAGACAAAAAAAAAAAAACCTGAAAAAATTACAAAATTAAAAATTCACACTGAAAGACCCCGAATATGGTGAGAAAACCTGAAAAGGTGGAAAATGAGAATAATCACACTGTAGGACACAGAATGGCAAAAAAAAAAAAAAAAAAAACTTGAAAAATGTCGAAAACGAGAAAATCACACTGTAGGACCCAGAATATGACGAAAAAACCTGGAAAACGTGGAAAATTAAAAATGCACGCTGTAGGACCCAAAATATGCCGAGAAACCCTGAAAAACGTGAAAATTAAAAATTCACACTGAAGGACCTGGAATACAGTAAGATAACCTGAAAAACGTGGAAATGAGAAAATCACAATTTAGGACCCAGAATATGACGAAAAAAACTGAAACACGTGGAAAATGAAAAATACACGCTGTAGGACACAGAATATGTCGAGAAACCCTGAAAAATTAGAAAATTAAAAACTCACACTGAAGGACCCCAAATATGGCGAGAGAACCTGAAAAAACTAGAAAATTAAAAATTCACACTGAAGGACTTGGAATATGGCAATAAAACCTGAAAAACGAGGAAAATTAAAAAATCACACTGAAGGACCCCAAATATAGTGAGAAAATCTGAAAAAGCTGGAAAATGAGAATAATCACACTGTAGGACCCAGAATTGTGAAAAAACTTGAAAAACGTCGAAAATGAGAAAATCACACTGTAGGACACAGAATATGGCAAGAAACCCTGAGAAATGTGGAAAATTAAAAATACACTCTGTAGCACCCAGAATATGGCAAAAAAACCCTCAAAAAAGTAGAAAATTAAAAACTCACACTGAAGGACCCCGAATATGGCGAGAAAAACAGAAAAAGGTGGAAAGTGAAAATAATCACACTGTATTACCCAGAATTACGAAAAAACATGAAAAAAATCGAAAATGAGAAAATCACACTGTAGGACCCAGAATATGGGGAGAAATCCTGAGAAACGTGGAAAATAAAAAATACACTCTGTAGCACCCAGAATATGGCAAGAAACCCTCAAAAAAGTAGAAAATTAAAAACTCACACTGAAGGACCCCGAATATGGTGAGAAAACATGAAAAAGGTAGAAAATGAGAATAAACACAATGTATTACCCAGAATTACAAAAACATGGAAAACATCGAATATGAGAAAATCACACTTGTAGGACCCAGAAATATGAAAAAACTTGAAAAACGTGGAAAATGAGAAAATCACACTGCAGAAAACAGAATATGCTGAACAACCATGAAAAACCTGAAAATTAAAAATTCACACTGTTGGACACAGAATATGGTGAGAAACCATGAAAAGACTGGATAATTAAAAATTCACACTTTATTACCGAGATATGGAGAGAAATACTGAAAACCGTGGAAAAAAATTCACACTGAAGGACCTGGAATACGACAGGACCTGGAATAGGGCAAGAGACCCTGAAATACATGGAAATGAGAAAATCACACAGTAGGACCCAGAATATGACGAAAAAACCTGAAAAAGGTAAAATATTAAAATATCACACGGAAGGACCCGGAATATGGCGAAAAACCTGAAAAACGAGGAAGAATAAAAAACTAACACTGAAGGACATAGAATATGGCGAGAAAACCTGAAAAGAGTAGAAAATTAAAAATTCACACTGAAAGACCCCGAATATGATGAGAAAACCTGAAAAAGGTGGAAAATGAGAATAATCACACTGTAGGACCCAGATTATGCCCAGAAACCCTGAAAACGTGGAAAATTAAAAATACATGCTGTAGGACCCAGAATATGGCGAGAAAACCTGAAAAAAGTAGAAAATTAAAAATTCACACTGAAGGACCCCGAATATGGCGAGAAAACCTGAAAAAGGTGGAAAATGAGAATAATCACACTGTAGGACCCAGATTATGCCCAGAAACCCTGAAAACCTGGAAAATTAAAAATACATGCTGTAGGACCCAGAATATGGCAGGAAAACCTGAAAAAAGTAGAAAATTAAAAATTCACACTGAAGGACCCCGAATATGGCAAGAAACCCTGAAAAAGGTGGAAAATGAGAATAATCACACTGTAGGACCCAGATTATGCCCAGAAACCCTGAAAACGTGGAAAATTAAAAATACATGCTGTATAACCCAGAATATGCCAAGAAACCCTGAAAAAGGTTGAAAATTACAAACTCACACTGTAGGACCCCAAATATGGTGAGAAACCCTCCAAAAGGTGGAAAATGAGAAAATCACACTGCAGGACCCAGAATATGCCGAGAAAATGTGAAAAACGTGAAAATTAAAAATTCACACTAACGGACCCAGAATATGGCGAGAAACAATTAATAAAAAAGTACAAAATTAAAAACTCACAGTGAAGGAGCCCAAACATGGCGAGAAAACCTGAAAAAGGTGGAAAATGAGAAAATCACACTGTAGGACCCAGAATTACGAAAAAAATTGAAAAAATGTGGAAAATGAGAAAATCACATGCAGGGCCCAGAATATTTCGAGAAACACTGAAAAACGTGAAAATTAAAAATTCACACTGTTGGACACAGAATATGGCGAGAAACCATGAAAAAAGTGGATAATTAAAATTCACACTGCAGGACACAGAATATGCCAAGAAACCCTGAAAACGTGGAAAATTAAAAATTAACACTGAAGGACCTGGAATATGGCAAGAAAACCTGAAAAACGTGGAAATGAGAAAAATCACAGTGTAGGACCCAGAATATGAAGAAAAAAGCTGTAAAACGTGAAAAATTAAAAATTCACACTGAAGAACCCAGAATATTGCGAGAAAATCTGAAAAACGTGGAAAATGAAAAATACACACTGTAGGACCCAGAACATGGCAAGAAACCCTGAAAGAGTAGAAAATTAAAAACTCACACTGAAGGACCCCAAATATGGCAAGAAACCCTGAAAAAAGTAGAAAATTACAAACTGACACTGAAGAACCCCAATTATGGCGAGAAAACCTGAAAAAGGTGGAAAATGAGAAAATCACACTGTAGGACCCAGAATTACGAAAAAACTTGAAAATATCGAAAATGAGAAAATCACACTGTAGGACCCAGAATATGCCAAGAAACCCTGAAAACGTGAAAAATTAAAAATACAACGTTTAGGACCCAGAATACGGCGAGAAACCCTGAAAAAAGTAGAAAATTACAAACTCACACTGAAGGACCCGAAAAATGGTCTGAAAGGTTGAAAAAGGTGGAAAATGAGAAAATCACACTGTAGGACCCAGAATTACGAAAAAAATTGAAAAACGTGGAAAATGAGAAAATCATACTGCAGGACCCAGAATATGCCGAGAAACCCTGAAAATCATGAAAATTAAAAATTCACACTGTCAGACACATAATATGGCGAGAAACCATGAAAGAAGTGGAAAATTAAAAATTCACACTGTATTACCCAGAATATGGCGAGACATACTGAAAAACGTGGAAAATTAAAAATTCACACTGAAGGACCCGGGATATGGCCAGGAAACCTGAAAAACGAGGAAAATTCAAAACTCACATGGTAGGAACCAGAATAAGGCAAGAAAACCTGAAAAACGTGGAAATGAGAAAATCAAACTGTAGGACCCAGAATATGACAAAAAAAAACCTGAAAAAATTACAAAATTAAAAATTCACACTGAAAGACCCCGAATATGGTGAGAAAACCTGAAAAGGTGGAAAATGAGAATAATCACACTGTAGGACACAGAATGGCAAAAAAAAAAAAAAAAAAAACTTGAAAAATGTCGAAAACGAGAAAATCACACTGTAGGACCCAGAATATGACGAAAAAACCTGGAAAACGTGGAAAATTAAAAATGCACGCTGTAGGACCCAAAATATGCCGAGAAACCCTGAAAAACGTGAAAATTAAAAATTCACACTGAAGGACCTGGAATACAGTAAGATAACCTGAAAAACGTGGAAATGAGAAAATCACAATTTAGGACCCAGAATATGACGAAAAAAACTGAAACACGTGGAAAATGAAAAATACACGCTGTAGGACACAGAATATGTCGAGAAACCCTGAAAAATTAGAAAATTAAAAACTCACACTGAAGGACCCCAAATATGGCGAGAGAACCTGAAAAAACTAGAAAATTAAAAATTCACACTGAAGGACTTGGAATATGGCAATAAAACCTGAAAAACGAGGAAAATTAAAAAATCACACTGAAGGACCCCAAATATAGTGAGAAAATCTGAAAAAGCTGGAAAATGAGAATAATCACACTGTAGGACCCAGAATTGTGAAAAAACATGAAAAACGTCGAAAATGAGAAAATCACACTGTAGGACACAGAATATGGCAAGAAACCCTGAGAAACGTGGAAAATAAAAAATACACTCTGTAGCACCCAGAATATGGCAAGAAACCCTCAAAAAAGTAGAAAATTAAAAACTCACACTGAAGGACCCCGAATATGGTGAGAAAACATGAAAAAGGTAGAAAATGAGAATAAACACAATGTATTACCCAGAATTACAAAAACATGGAAAACATCGAATATGAGAAAATCACACTTGTAGGACCCAGAAATATGAAAAAACTTGAAAAACGTGGAAAATGAGAAAATCACACTGCAGAAACCAGAATATGCTGAACAACCATGAAAACCTGAAAATTAAAAA